>NC_090031.1:18222500-18270000 GCF_037176765.1 Anolis sagrei | reverse complement strand
TCAACAATCACCTCTGTCCTGAAACTGTCCAGCTTGACCAGGTAAACACTTTGCTGGCCAGCCAAGTACTTAACTGACATTGAAGTGACTGAGTTCTTTCCTTAAGTCTCATCTCTCCGGTTTTCCCCCTTTCTTTTCCAACATGGCTGCCTGCGAAGCATCCAGAAGCAGGCGATTCCCATCCTCTTGCAAGGCAGGGACGCCCTGGTGAGGTCCCAGACTGGCTCAGGTGGGTTCCCTTGGGCCTTCCCTCCAACCTTCCCCTCCAAACATCTCTCCCATTGCTTACAATAAGAAGATGATGAAGCCAAATCATGTTTCTTTTCTGTTCTGAAGGCAAAACGCTGGCCTATGGGATCCCTTTGGTGCAGTCTTTGCAAGGCCTGGACCCCAAGATTCAGGTGTGTTTGCAGCCCACATTCCCTTTCTTCCGCTTTCCTTGAGCAGCCAGAAGAGACCCCCAAGGGCCATCCAATCTGACCCCCTTCTGCCAGGATGGAAAAGCACAATCAAAGCACCCCCGACAGGTGGCCATCCAAGCCATAGATCTCTCTCTCTCTCTCTCTCTCTCTCTCTATATATATATATATATATATATATACTAGCTGTCCCCTGCCACGTGTTGCTGTGGCCCAGTCTGGTGATCTGGAAAAGAAATTAATGAGAAAGTGTTGGTTTCTAATATATGTAATTTCTTTCTGCTTTTGGGTAAACAGTATTTCTTGCTGTTTCTTTGTCAGTGGTGATGCGGAGAGTGTCTGGTTTGCCTACTCTGGAACATGCAACATATAATTGTCCTTCTTCAGGAGTCCCTTTCAAATCTATGGTATTATTATTATTATTTTGCTTCATTTTTATACCGCATTTTTCAGCCCTTAACAGGCGACTCAATGCGGTTCACAGTGCAATTAAAACACAACAATGCAACAACAGGATCGACGACGTCGATCCACAACAATTAACAATCAGACAGGACAAATCAACAAACAACATATATAACGCCTCAGTTGAAATCAGATCCGTTCTCATAGTTGTTGTGCCGTTCCTATGTTCCATTTACCGTCTTCCTTGATTAGTTGCATTGCTTAGCCAAACGCTTGTTCGTAAAGCCAGGTCTTGACCATTCTCCGAAACGTCAGCAGCGAAGGTGCCTGTCTGATGTCTGCCGGCAAGGCATTCCATAGCCGAGGGGCCACCACTGAGAAGGCCCTGTCTCTCGTCCCCGCCAAGCGCGCCTGTGACGCAGGCGGGATCGAGAGCAGGGCCTCCCCAGACGATCTTAATGTTCTGGTCGGTTCATAGGTGGAGATGCGTTCGGAGAGGTAAGCAGGGCCAGAACCGTTTAGGGCTTTATAGGCTAAAGGCAGCACCTTGAATTGTGCCCGGTAGCGGATTGGCAGCCAGTGGAGCTGGTTCAGCAGAGGAGTGGTATGCTCCCTGAGTGCCGCTCCCGTTAGCAACCTTATATCTGTGTATGTGTGAATCATATTTACCTATATCTATGGCTGGATGGCTCTTTGTCAGGAGGGCTTTGATTATATTTTCTTGCTCTGGTGAAGGGAGTTGGACTGGATGGCTTTGAGTATTTTCTGTTGGCCATGGGCGTTCTGTGTGGGAAGTTTGGCCCAATTCTGTCATTGGTAGGGTTCAGAACGCTCTTTGATTGTAGGTGAACTATAAATCCCAGTAACTGCAACTCCCAAATGTCAAGGTCTATTTCCCTCAAACTCCATCTGTGTTCATATTTGGCCATATTGAGTGCTTGTGTCAAGTTTGGTCCAGACTCATCATAGTTTGAGTCCATGGTAGTCTCTGGATGTAGGTGAACTACAACTCCCAAACTCAAGATCAATGCTCACCAAACCCTTCCAGTGTTTTCTTTTGATCATAGAAGTTCTGTATGCCCCGGTTGGTTCAATTCTATCATGCTATTTGATTGTAGGTGAACTAGAAATCACAGCAACTATAACTCCCTATCTCTCTCTCTCTCTCTCTCTCTATCTATCTATCTATGGCTGGATGGCTCTTTGTCACGAGGACTATGATTATGTTTTCTTGCCCTGATGAAGGGAGTTGGATTGGATGGCCTTGAGTATTTTCTGTTGGTCATGGGGGTTCAGTGTGGGAAGTTTGCCCCGATTCTGTTGTTGGTAGGGTTCAGAACGCTCTTTGATTGTAGGTGAACTATACATCCCAGTAACTGCAACTCCCAAATGTCAAGGTCTATTTCCCTCAAACTCCATCTGTGTTCATATTTGGCCATATTGAGTCCTTGTGGCAAGTTTGGTCCAGACTCATCATAGTTTGAGTCCATGGTAGTCTCTGGATGTAGGTGAACTACGACTCCCAAACTCAAGATCAATGCTCACCAAACCCTTCTAGTGTTTTCTTTTGATCATAGAAGTTCTGTATGCCCCGGTTGGTTCAATTCTATCATGCTATTTGATTGTAGGTGAACTAGAAATCACAGCAAGTATAACTCCCTATCTCTCTGGCTGGATGGCTCTTTGTCACAAGGACTATGATTATGTTTTCTTGCCCTGATGAAGGGAGTTGGATTGGATGGCCTTGAGTATTTTCTGTTGGTCATGGGGGTTCAGTGTGGGAAGTTTGCCCCGATTCTGTCGTTGTTGGGGTTCAGAATGCTCCTTGATTGTAGGTGAACTATAAATCCCAGTAACTACAACTCCCAAATGTCAAGGTCTATTTCCCTCAAACTCCATCTGTGTTCATATTTGGCCATATTGAGTGCTTGTGTCAAGTTTGGTCCAGATTCATCATTGTTTGAGTCCACAGTGCTCTCTGGATGTAGATGATCTACAACTCCCAAGGTCAATGCTCACCAAACTCAAGGTCAATGCTCACCAAACCCTTCTAGTGTTTTCTGTTGGTCATGGGAGTCCTGTATGGCCCGGTTGGTTCAATTCGATCATGCTATTTGATTGTAGGTGATCTATAAATCCCAGCAACTACAATTCCCTATCTATCTATCTATCTATCTATCTATCTATCTATCTGGCTCTTTGTCAGGAGGACTTTGATTACGTTTTCTTGCCCTGATGAAGGGAGTTGGATTTTCTGTTGGTCATGGGGGTTCTGTGTGGGAAGTTTGCCCCAATTCTGTCGTTGGTGGGGTTCAGAATGCTCCTTGATTGTAGGTGAACTATAAATCCCAGTAACTACAACTCCCAAATGTTAAGGTCTATTTCCCCCAAACTCCATCTGTGTTCATATTTGGGCATATTAAGTATTCGTGCCAAGTTTGGTCCAGATCCATCACTGTTTGAGTCCACAGTTCACTCTAGATGTAGGTGTACTACAATTCCAAACTCCAATGCCCACCAAACCCTTCTGGTGTTTTCTGTTGGTCAGGGGAGTCCTGTGTGCCAAGTTTGGTTCAATTCCATCATTGGTGGAGTTCAGAATGCTCTTTGATTATAGGTGAACTATAAATCCCAGCAACGACAATTCCCAAATGAGAAAATCAATTTTTTTGAGTGGAGGACATACATTGGGTTGTTAGGTGTCTTGTGTCCAAATTTGGTGTCAATTCCCCCAGTGGTTTTTGAGTTCTGATGGTAGCACAAACTAACATTACATTTTTATTTATATAGATATCATAAAATTGTAGAGTCAGATATGACCCCCGAGGGCCCTCCAGTCCAATCCTATTCATGTCAAGTAGGAGGACACCATCAAAACCCTCCTGATAGATGGCCATCCAGCCATGAATATGATAGATATGATACAAATAGATATAGATATATAATAGGTATATCATAGAGTTGGATGAGACCCCAAACGCCCTCTCATCCAACCCTATTCATGTCAAGCAGGAAGATACCATCAAAGCCCTCCTGATAGATGGCCATCCAGCCATAGATATGATAGATATGATATAGATTGATAAAGATATATAATAGGTCTATCGTAGAGTTGGATGTGTCCCCAAGCACCCTCTAGTCCAACCCTATTCATGTCAAGCAGGAGGACACCATCAAAGCTCTCCTGATAGATAGGCATCCAGCCAAAAATATGATAGATACGATATAGATTGATATAGATATATAATAGGTCTATCGTAGAGTTGGATGTGTCCCCAATCACCCTCTAGTCCAACCCTATTCATGTCAAGCAGGAGGACACCATCAAAGCCCTCCTGATAAATAAGCATCCAGCCATGGATATGATAGATATGATATCAGTAGATAGATAGATAGATAGATAGATAGATAGATAGATGTAGATATATAATAGGTATATCGTAGAGTTGGATGAAACCTCAAGCACCCTCTAGTCCACCCTATTCATGTCAAGCAGGAGGACACCATCAAAGTCCTCCTGACAGATGGCCATCCAGCCATTGATATATGATATGATATATGAATGTACCGCTCAGGTGGGAAGGTAACGGTGCTCCATGCAGTCATGCTGGCCACATGACCTTGGAGGTGTCTACGGACAGTGCCAGCTCTTCGGCTTAGAAATGGAGATGAGCACCACAACCCAGAGTCAGACATGACTCTGGGTTCATATAGGTAAAGGGGACAACCTTACCTTTACCTATATGAATGAATGACAGGTATATCATAGAATCCTAGAGTTGGAAGAGACCCCCAAAGGACATCCATTCGAACCTCGTTCTATTATGCAGGAAGCCACCATCAAAGCCCTCCCAACAGATGGCCATCTAACGATAGATACAATTGAGATATATATACAATTGGTATATCATAAATCCTAGGACTGGAAGAGACCCCAGGGAGCCAATCCAATTGAACCCCATTCTGTTATGCAGGAAGTCCCCATCAAAACCCTCCCAACAGATGGCCATCCAGCCTCTGCTTGAAGACCCTCCAAAGCAATCTATTCCCCTGTTGACCTGTTTTCTTACTGTCGCCTCTTCTGTTTCCCTTCTTCCCACAGCGCAGCGATGGGCCCTACGCGCTCGTACTGGTTCCCACCCGAGAGGTAAGTTGGGCGCCATTCATGCGCTCTCTTTGCACTGGGGCTCCTCCTGCTTTGGATCATGGGTGGGGATGGTGCAGAGGATGTCTCTCGCTTTGGGAGCACTTCCTGCTTTAGGATGGATATTTGGGGTCGACAGGGAAGGGAAAAGGCAGGCACCCTTCCTATGGAAAGTAGACCCTACAATTTGGAGTCAAAGTTCACACTGAACTAAGCAATCCTGGAGTTGGAAGGGACCTCAAGAGGCCCACCGGTCCAGTCCCACTCCCTTCTGCCAGGCAGAAAAATAGAATTATTATATTATATTATTTATTTATTTATTTATTTGGGGTTCTTGTACCCCGCCCTTCTCACCCCGAAGGGGACCCAGGGCGGCTTACAGCTGCAAGGCGCACTTAGACGCCTGCTACACAAACAATCATCACAAAAAATATAACAGTACAAATTCCCACAATTCAACATTATCCAATAAAATCAGTAAAATGATAAAATCAGTAAAAACAATACAAACCTGGATCTTCCTCCTACCCATCAGTGTACAATTAACTCAAAGATCTGTTTTGGTTCCATTTCGACAATCCTGCCGATCTTACACATCTGGTTGTCTTATTTGGTTGTCATTGTCTAATTGCCTGGTTGCCCAAAGGCCTGGTTCCACAGCCATGTCTTCACCCTCCTCCTGAAGGAGAGGAGGGTTGGTGCTGTTCTGATTTCCCCCGGGAGTGAATTCCACAGGTGGGGGGCCACCACTGAGAAGGCTCTGCTTCTCGTCCCCACCAGCCTCACTTGTGAGAGTGGTGGGGTCGAGAGCAGGGCCTCCCCAGATGATCTCAAACTCCGATATTATAATGATTGTTATCGGACTCAAAGAGTTGGAAGGGACACCCAGAAGCCATCCAGTCCTGCCCCCTCCTGCCAGGCAGAAAAATAGAATTATTATTATTATTATTATTATTATTATTATCTTATCTATTATAATGGTTATTATTGGACTCAAAGAGGAGACCCTCAAAGAAGAGACCCTCAGAGGCCATCTAGTCCCACCCCTTCCTGCCAGGCAGAAAAATAGAATTATTATTATTATATTATCTGTTATAATGATTATTATTGGACTCAAAGAGTTGGAAGGGACACCCAGAGGCCATCCATTCACACCCCCTTCTGCCAGGCAGAAAAATAGAATTATTATTATTATTATTATTATTATTATTGGACTCAGAGTTGAAAGAGACCCTCAGAGGCCATCTAGTCCCGGCCCTTCCTGCCAGGCAGAAAAATAGAATAATAATAATAATTATTATTATTATTATATTAGCTATTACAATGGTTATTATTGGACTCAAAGAGGAGACCTTCAGAGACTATTATTGGACTCAAAGAGTTGGAAGGGACACCCAGAGGCCATCCATTCACACCCCCTTCTGCCAGGCAGAAAAATAGAATTATTATTATTATTATTATTATTTTCTATTAAATTGTTATTGTTATTATTGGACTCAAAGAGTTGGAAGAGAACCTCAGAAGCCATCCGTTCCCACCCTCTCCTGCTAGGCAGAAAAATAGAATTATTATTATTATTATTATTATTATTATTATGGCTATTATTGGACTCAGATTTGGAAGAGACCCTCAGAGGCCATCTAGACCCACTCCTTCCTGCCATGCAGAAAAATAGAATTATTATTGTATTGTCGAAGACTTTCATGGCCGGAATCACTGGATTGTTGTAGGTTTTTTTCGGGCTATCTGGCCATGGTCTAGAGGCATTCTCTCCTGACATTTCGCCAGAGGTCACTGCCTCTGAGGTTGCTTGCCATAGATGCAGGCGAAACGTCAGGAGAGAATGCCTCTAGACCATGGCCAGATAGCCCAAAAAAAAAAACCTACAACAACCCAGAATTATTATTATTATTATTATTATTATTATTATTATGGTTATTATTGGACTCAGGGTTGGAAGAGACCCTCAGAGGCCATCTAGTCCCGCCCCTTCCTGCCAGGCAGAAAAATAGAATTATTATTATTATTATATTATCTATTATAATGGTTATTATTGGACTCAAAGAGTTGGAAGGGACACCTAGAGGCCATCCAATCCTGCCCCCTCCTGCCAGGCAGGAAAAGCACTCTTGAAACCCTCCTTCTTCCTGTTTGTTTCCGTTCTCTTCTTCCTGCAGCTGGCCCTTCAGAGCTTTGAGACCATCCAGAAGCTGTTGAAGGTGAGAAGAGTGCCAGGAGGGGTTGTGTGGGGGGCCCAAGTACCTGTGGGGTTTCCTCCCCGCAAAACGGGGTCCATTGAAGCCTTGCTTTTTGCTCTTCACCTTTCAGCCCTTCACCTGGATCGTGCCTGGCGTCTTGATGGGAGGAGAGAAGAAGAAGTCGGAGAAAGCCAGGTGGGGAACTTTTGCTGCTGCCTCTTCGTCTTCCTCCTCCTTCTTCCTTGTTTTTCTTCCTTCCTTTCTTCTCCGGGGTCCCTTTCATCTGTCACTCGCTCTGATGGAAGGGGCCCTGCAGGGAGTCTGCTCCAATACGTGGATGAGCTAATGTTTGCAGAGCAGGCGGAGGAGGGAATCTCCTCCATTCGTTTGGGTTCCTTCGCTCCTCTGCCGTTTCCCTTGCAAGATCCAAGCAGATAGCTTGACCCAAAAGCTGTAGAACCATTGGGTTGGAAGGGAACCCCAGAGGCCAACCAGTCCAACCTCCCAGTAGGAAATCACAGTGCGATCCCTCCCAGCAGATGGCCCTCCAGCCATAAATCAATATGATTGGGAGAGAGATGGCTGATAGATATAGAATCCTAGACCTGGAAGGGACTCCCTGAGAGACCATTGAGTCCGACCTCCTTTCTGCTAGGAAGGAAGACACAGTCTAATCCCTCCCGGCAGATGACCCTCAAGCCATAGGTAGTTGGTTGTAGATATTATTGAGGGATGGGTGGCAGATATATATAGAATCCTAGACCTGAAATCCAACTTCCCAGCAGGAAATCACAGTGCGATCCCTCCCAGCAGATGGCCCTCCAGCCATAAATCAATATGATATGATTGAGAGATGGATTGTAGGTAGATATATCATAGAATCCTAGACCTGGGACCCCCAGAGGCCACCCAGTCCGATCTTCTTTCTGCTTGGAAGGAAGGCACAGTCCGATCCCTCCCGGCAGATGGCCCTCCAGCCATAAATCGATGGTCATAGATATGATTGGGAGAGAGATGGCTGATAGATATAGAATCCTAGACCGGGAAGGGACTCCCCGAGAGACCATCCAGTCCGACCTCCTTTTTGCTAGGAAGGAAGACACAGTCCGATCCCTCCCGGCAGATGACCCTCAAGCCATAGGTAATTGATTGTAGATATTATTGAGGGATGGGTGGCAGATATAAATAGTATCCTAGACCTGGAAGGAGGCCATCCAATCCAACCTCCCAGCAGGAAATCACAGTCTGATCCCTCCCGGCAGATGGCCCTCCAGCCATCGAGTGATATGATATAATTGAGAAATGGGTGGCCGATAGATATATCATAAAATCCTAGACCTGGAAGGGACCCTGAGAGACCATCCAGTCCAACCTCCTTTCAGCTAGGAAGGAAGACACAGTCCGATCCCTCCCAGCAAATGACCTTCAAGCCATAGGTAGATGGTTGTAAATATGATTGAGAGAGAAATAGCTAATAGATATAGAATCCAAGACCTGGAAGGGACCCCCAGAGACCATCCAGTCTGACCTTTCTGCTAGGAAGGAAGACAAAGGCCGATCCCTCCCAGCAGATGACCCTCCAGCCATAGGTAGATGATTGTAGATATTATTCAGAGATGTATGGCAAATATATATAGAATCCTAGACCTGGAAGGAACCCCCAGAGTCCAGCAGGAAATCACAGTCCGATCCCTCCTGGCAGATGTCCCTCCAGCCATCGAGTGATACAATATGACTGAGAAATGGATGGCAGATAGATATATCATAGAATCCCACACCTGATTGAGCCTTTTCCTTTTGCCCGAAACAGGCTGCGCAAGGGGATCAGTGTGCTGGTGGCGACACCCGGGCGGCTGCTGGACCACCTCCGCTCCACGCAGTGCCTCCACTTTTGCCGCCTCAAGTGGCTGGTCCTGGATGAGGCCGACAGGTAAGGGGTGCTGCCCTCCTTCCTTCCTTCCTTGCAACCCCTGCTTCAGCCCCATTGACCCCCTCTCCCCTCTCTCCCTTCAGGATCCTGGACTTGGGCTTTGAGAAGGCGGTAGCCACCCTCCTGACCACGCTCAACGCCCAGGGTCCCCCCCGGCAGAACGTCCTCCTCTCAGCCACCTTGACCCAAGGTGAGGAGCGCCTCCTCCAGGAACATCCTTCGCTTGGGGACTTCGGGCCAGTAGTTAGGGTTTAGTGTGGGGGTTGATGTAGGGAGAGAGATGGAGGTGTGATTGGTGGGGACGAGGGAGAGGGCCTTCAACGTGGTGGCCCCCCAACTCTGGAACTCACTTTCCAAGGACATCAGGCATGCCCCAACATTGGCAGTCTTTAGGAGGAGCCTGAAAACGTGGCTGTTCCAGTGTGCCGTCCCAGAATAAGGAAATTCCCAGCATATGTCCTCAGAATGCACTTTACTACTGGTTTAGGATTGACTGCGCTCCCTCATCTCTTTTAAAACCCCATACCAGATATATCCTACCTCATTTATGCTCGGTGTTTATTTTTTTAAGTTCTGAAACTATTACATTTGGCCCGGCCACAGGTTTTTAAATCCTTGTGTGTTACTGTTTATTGGTTATTGTTTATATGTGATTTATATAAATTGTATTGTATTTATTGTTTTTTGTTTATTTTTTTATTGATGTGTTGTTGGGCTTGGCCTCATGTAAGCCGCTCCGAGTCCCTTGGGGAGATGGTGGTGGAGTATAAATAAAGATTATTATTATTATTATTATTATTATTATTATTTTATGGATAGAGGTAGAGAGATAGAGGCAGATAGATGGATGGATGGATGGATGGATGGATGGATGGATAGATAGATAGATAGATAGATAGATAGATAGATAGACAGACAGACAGACAGACAGAGACAGGGATGGATAGATAGATGAGTAGATGAATAGAGGTGGAGAGAGAGATGGATAGAAGTAGATAGATAGATAGATAGAGGTAGGTAGATAAAGATGGATGGATGGATGGATAAATGGGTAGATGAATAGAGGTAGAGAGAGGTGGATGGATGGATGGATGGATGGAGATAGATAGATAGATGTAGGTAGGTAAATAGATAGGTATAGGCAGATGGATAGATGGATAGAGAGAGAGATTTAGACAGACAGACAGATAGGTAGATGAATAGAGATAGAGAGAGAGATGGATAGAGGTAGAGAGAGAGGTAGATAGATAGATAGATAGATAGATAGACAGGTAGAGACAGATGGATGGATAGATAAATGAGTAGATGAATAGAGGTGGAGAGAGAGATGGATAGAAATAGATAGATAGATAGATAGATAGATAGATAGAGGTAGGTAAAGATGGATGGAGAGATAAATGGGTAGTTGAATAGAGGTAGAGAGATGGATGGAGATAGATAGATAGATAGATAGATAGATAGATAGAGGTAGGTAGATAGATAGATAGATAGATAGATAGGTATAGACAGATGGATGGATAGATAGAGGGGTAGATGGATAGATATAGATGAATGGATGGATGGATGGATTGATGGATAGATAGAGAGAGATTTAGACAGACAGATAGATAGATGAATAGAGGTAGATAGATAGAGGTAGGTAGGTAGGTAGAGACAGATGGATAAAGAGAGAGGTAGATGGATAGATATAGATGGATGAAAGGATAGATAGATATAGATGAATGGATGGATGGATAGATAGAGATTTAGATAGACAGATAGATGAATAGCGGTAGGTAGGTAGATAGAGACAGATGGGTAGAGAGAGAGGTAGATGGATAGATATAGATGGATGAAAGGATAGATAGAGAGAGAGAGAGATGGATGAACAGAGGTAGGTAGGTAGACAGACAGATAGATAGAGGCAGATAGATGGATAGAGATGGATGGATGGATAGATAGATAGAGTGGTAAGTAGATATAGATAGATACATACCTATGGTGGGTAGATGAATAGAGGTAGATAGAGAGATAGAGGTAGGTAGGTAGGTATAGATGGATGGATAGAGATGGATGGAGATAGATTGATAGATAGAATGAGAGGTAGATATAGACAGACAGACAGACAGATAGATGAATAAAGGTAGAGAGAAAGATGGATAGAGGTAGGTAGGTAGAAAGATAGAGGGAGGTAGGTAGATAAATAAATAGGTAGAGACAGATGGATGGATGGATAGAGTAGATGGATAGAGATGGATGGATAGATAGAAAGATAGAGAGAGAGAGAGAGAGAGAGTGATAGGTAGATATGGACAGATAGATAGATGAATAGAGGTAGAGAGAGAGAGAGATAGAGGTAGAGACAGGGGTAGGTAGATAGACATAGGTAGAGACAGATGGATGGATAGAGAGGTAGATAGATAGAGATGGGTGGCTAGACAGATAGGGAGCTAGATAGATAGATGAATAGAGGTAGAGAGAGAGATGTAGAGAGAGAGAGGTAGGCATAAACAAATGGATAGAGAGAGGTAGATGGATAGAGATGGATGGATGGATGGATTGATAGGTATATAGATAGAAAGAGAGATGATTAGAGATAGATAGATACATAGATAGATATGGACGAACAAACAGATAGTGGTAGATATAGATAGACAGATATATGAATAGAGGTAGCGAGAGAGAAAGGTAAATAGAGAGGTAGGTAGACATGAAGTCCAGTCGTGTCTGACTCTGGCGGTTGGTGCTCATCTCCATTTCTAAGCTGAAGAGCCGGCGTTGTCCATAGACACCTCCAAGGTCATCTGGCCAGCATAGACATAGATAAATAGAGAGGTAGATAGATATAGATGGATAGATAGATGAATAGAGGTGTAGAGGGAGGTGGATAGAGGTAGTTAGAGAGGTAGATACATATATGTATATATATATATATAGAGAGAGAGAGAGAGAGATATGGATGGATAGACATAGATAGATAGGCTGCATACTCACATAAAAACACACAACGGGATTGTTTACCTTTCTTGCTCCCTTCCTTCCTTGAACAGGCGTCTCCCGGCTGTCGGCCATCAGCCTGCGGGACCCGGCCTGCATTTCGGCAGACACACAAGAGGTGGAGGCGGTGCCGACGGTGCTGGCGGAGGGGGAGCTGCTGGGGGGCAACTTTGCCATCCCGGAGGGGCTGCGTCAGGAGGTGGTGGTGGTCCCGCTCAAGCTGCGCCTGGTGACGCTGGCCGCCTTCCTCCTGGGGAAGGGCCAGGTGAGAACAGTAGGACAGTTGGTACCCGTTTGCCTTCTGTGTACCTATGTAATATATGTGGAAAATAGGTTAGTGGGCAAGTTCAAAAACAGCGCTTCGACTCCTGCCAACGATGGATCATGCCCTGCAGATATTACTAGTAGGAGGGGTTTGGAGGGGATTGACCCTTTCCATAAGAGCAGCATTTGTACAACAGGCATATTTAAATAAATATAATAATAATTATATATATATTTAAATATATCTGTTGTATCAATGCTACTTTTAATTAAAAAAAAATTAATCGTGTCAGGAGCGATTTGAGAAACTGCAAGTCGCTTCTGGTATGAGAGAATTGGCCGTCTGCAAGGACATTGCCCAGGGGATGCCTGGATGTTTTGATGTTTTTATCATCCTTGTGGGAGGCTTCTCTCATGTCCCCGCATGAGGAGCTGGAGTTGATAGATGGAGCTCATCTGCCTCTCCCCAGATTCGAGCCTGCGACCTGCTGGCACAGGGGTTTAACCCCCTGTGCCACCGGGGGCTCAATAATAATAATAATAATAATAATAATAATAATAATAAATTTATTTACATAGAATCATAGAATCATAGAATCATAGAGTTGGAAGAGACCTCATGGGCCATCCAGTCCAACTCCCTGCCAAGAAGCAGGAATATTGCATTCAAATCACCCCTGACAAATGGCCATCCAGCCTCTGCTTAAAAGCTTCCAAAGAAGGAGCCTCCACCACACTCCGGGGCAGAGAGTTCCACTGCTGAACGGCTCTCACAGTCAGGAAGTTCTTCCTAATGTTCAGATGGAATCTCCTCTCTTGTAGCTTGAAGCCATTGTTCCGCGTCCTAGTCTCCAAGGAAGCAGAAAACAAGCTTGCTCCCTCCTCCCTGTGGCTTCCTCTCACATATTTATACATGGCTATCATATCTCCTCTCAGCCTTCTCTTCTTCAGGCTAAACATGCCCAGTTCCCTAAGCCGCTCCTCATAGGGCTTGTTCTCCAGACCCTTGATCATTTTAGTCGCCCTCCTCTGGACACTTTCCAGCTTGTCAACATCTCTCTTGAATTGTGGTGCCCAGAATTGGACACAATATTCCAGATGTGGTCTAACCAAAGCAGAATAGAGGGGTAGCATTACTTCCTTAGATCTAGACACTATGCTTCTATTGATGCAGGCCAAAATCCCATTGGCTTTTTTTGCCGCCACATCACATTGTTGGCTCATGTTTAACTTGTTGTCCACGAGGACTCCAAGATCTTTTTCACACGTACTGCTCTCGAGCCAGGCGTCCCCCATTCTGTATCTTTGCATTTCATTTTTTCTGCCAAAGTGGAGTATCTTGCATTTGTCACTGTTGAACTTCATTTTGTTAGTTTTGGCCCATCTCTCTAATCTGTCAAGATCGTTTTGAATTCTGCTCCTGTCCTCTGGACTATTGGCTATCCCTCCCAATTTGGTGTCGTCTGCAAACTTGATGATCATGCCTTCTAGCCCTTCATCTAAGTCATTAATAAAGATGTTGAACAGGACCGGGCCCAGGACGGATCCCTGCTTGTGGCACTCCACTTGTCACTTCTTTCCAAGATGAAGAGGAAGCATTAGTGAGCACTCTCTGTGTTCGTCCACTTAACCAATTACAGATCCACCTCACCGTAGTTTTGCCTAGACCACATTGGACTAGTTTCCTTGCCAGAAGGTCATGGGGGACCTTGTCGAAGGCCTTACTGAAATCCAGGTACGCCACATCCACGGCATTCCCCGCATCTACCCAGCTTGTAGCTCTATCGAAGAAAGAGATCAGATTAGTCTGGCATGACTTGTTTTTGATAAATCCATGTTGACTATTAGCGATGACTGCATTTGTTTCTAAGTGTTTGCAGACCACTTCCTTAACAATCTTTTCCAGAATCTTGCCCGGTATCGACGTGAGGCTGACCGGACGGTAGTTGTTTGGGTCGTCCTTTTTTCCCTTCTTGAAGATTGGGACCACATTGGCCCTCCTCCAATCTGCTGGAACTTCTCCCGTTCTCCAAGAACTCTCAAAGATGGTTGCCAATGGTTCCGAAATGACTTCCGCTAGTTCCTTCAATACTCTGGGGTGTAGTTGATCTGGCCCTGGGGACTTGAACTCATTAAGAGCGGCCAGGTATTCCTGGACGACTTCTTTCCCAATTTGGGGTTGGATGTCCTCCAATCCCTCATCCACTCCATCTTGCTGAGGTTGAAGACTCTCTTTTTGTGAGAAGACCGAGGCAAAGAAGGCATTAAGTAGTTCTGCCTTTTCCCTATCCCCTGTCAGCATTGCCCCATCTTCTCCTCGAAGAGGTCCTATCGCCTCCTTGTTTTTCCTTTTTCTACTGACATAAGAATAGAAGCCCTTTTTATTGTTTTTAATGTCCCTGGCAAGTCTGAGCTCGTTTTTTGCTTTAGCCTTGCGGACCTTTTCCCTACAGGTGTTGGCTATTTGTTTGAATTCTTCTTTGGTGATTTCTCCCTTTTTCCACTTCTTGTGCATGTCTCTTTTGTGTCTTAGCACAGTTAGAAGTTCTTTGGACATCCATTCTGGCTTCTTTGCACTTGTCCTATTTTTTCTCTTTGTTGGCACGGTTTGCAATTGCGCCTTGAGTATTTCACTCTTGAGAAATTCCCATCCATCCGTAGCTCCCTTGTCTTTTAGTATCTGTGTCCACTGAATGCTGCTCAGCGTTTCCTTCATTTTTTGGAAATTAGCTCTCCTAAAGTCCAAAATGCGGGTTTGACTTGTCTTAGTTTCGGCCTTCCTTTGTACCTCAAATTGCAGGAGCACATGGTCACTTGCCCCTAAGGATCCTACCACTTCGACCGCATCGATCAGGTCCTCCGCATTTGTTAGGATGAGATCAAGAGTAGCCAATCCCCTTGTTGCCTCTTCTACCTTCTGGACCATGAAATTGTCTGCAAGGCAAGCGAGGAATTTGTTGGACCTTGTACTCTTGGCCGAGTTTGTTTTCCAGCAAATATCGGGATAGTTGAAATCGCCCATGACTACTACATCTCTTTTCTGTGCCTGTTTGGTCAACTGTTGGCAGAAGACTTCATCAAGATCTTCCTCCTGGCTTGGGGGTCTGTAGTAGACGCCTACAACGACATCTTTTTGAGTCCCAGTTCCCTTGATTCTTATCCAGATGATTTCAAGCTGATTTCCCAGATTGCTGTCTTGAATTTCTTGTGCAGCATAAGAGTTTTTGACATATAAGGCTACTCCGCCTCCTCTCCCCTTTGTTCGGTTTCTGTGAAAGAGGTTATACCCCTCGATATCTACATTCCAGCGACAGGAGTCATCCCACCAGGTTTCAGTGATCCCTATGATATCATATTTGTGGTGTTGTGCTAGAAGTTGGAGTTCGTCTTGTTTATTTCCCATGCTCTGTGCATTAGTGTAAAGACATGTGAGCCCCTGGGATCTTCCCTTGAGCTGTTTAATTGGTATTATTGTGCTTTTGGTACGTGGTCCTTGTTGTGTTTGTGCAGCCCTCCGTTTAGCCTTCTGGCGATTCCCAGACATTATGGGTAAAGTAGTGTTCGCAAGGCTGTTGTCCCCCTCCCCCGGTGGACCTAGTTTAAAGTGCGTCTAATGAGGTTTGCGAGTCTGTGAGCAAAAAGGTGTTTTCCTACTTGTGTGAGATGCACCCCATCCCTTGCCAGTAGGCCATCCTCCTGGAATAGCAGGCCATGGTCGAGGAAGCCAAAGCGTTCCTCCTGACACCATTTTCTAAGCCAGTCATTGACCTGTACTATTTTTCTGGCTCTTGTGGGTCCGTGTCTTACAACAGGGAGGAGGGATGAAAAGACCACCTGTACATTACATTCTTTTAGCATTGCTCCTAGAGCTCGAAAATCATTTGTGATCTTTTGAAACGTATGCCTTGCAGTATCATTGGTTCCTACATGAATCAACATGAGGGGAGGACGGTGATAGGGCTTGAGGAGCCTGGTGAGCCTCTGAGTGATATGGTGTATTTTTGCCCCCGGTAGGCAGCATATTTCTCGAGCCATCCCATCTGGTCTGGAAATGACAGCTTCCGTTCCTCTAAGGAGGGAGTCGCCTACTACCAAGACCTGTTTACTTTCAGGAATGACAGCGCCCCTTTTGTGCAATGTAGTGTGTAGGTCTCCAGAAAAGTGATCCTGTTGGTGTGAATTGTGTAGGTGAAAAGTGTTGTCCTCCTCCTCGACATCCCCGGTGCATTCGTCAAGGACAATCCATTGAGATTCGTCCAAGAGCCTATGGTTCTCCTGTATGTGTTCCTGTTGCTCCTGGTCTATGGTTGGGGATGGTACACCTGCAGGATTGTGCAAGTGTGAATGTTGTGAAGTGTTGTCCCAGTCAGGGCTGTCCCCCGCACACTGATCAAGGATGAGCCACTGATCAGTATCTAAGCCATTCTGGTCTTCCCCAATATGTTGTGTTTCTTGGTCAGGTGCTAGTTGTGTGAGAATTTGGAATCTATTGTGTAACTGCAGCTGAGCAGAGGTATTCTGAGGAGGCTTCTGGGTCCTATGTGTCCTTCTAAGGGTGACATTTCTCCAAGCCTGAGGGTTGTCCACATCTGAGGTGCTGTTCTGTTGAGCCTCCCCGTAATGTTGGTGTGATATGGGCTGCGTGTCTAGGCCAGTGTGGTGTGTGGTATCTAAGAAGAGCTCAAGTTCCTGAATGTCCTTAAGGGTCTTAATACGGTCCTCGAGTTGTCGTATCCTGTGTTCCATGCGAGTGATCTGTGTACACTTGGGGCATATGTAATTGAGTAATTGTAGTGTGAAAAAGCTGAACATGCCACAGCTAGTGCATGAGATGGGAAGTTTTCGTGTTTGTTCCATCTGGAGGTTGCTAATGCTCTTGGTGTGTGTTTGATGTTGTTGTCTGTATGCAGGGGTGAAAGTATAGGTTACTGAGTGTACTTCTGTGGAAAGCCCAGCTGCCCCTTGGGTTCAGACACTGGTTTATATAGGATAACCAGGAAGCCCCGCCTCTCAGCAGTTATTTTTTAAACTCAGGAAGCCCCGCCTCTCAAAGAAAGCAGACATATGTCTGTTGCCCCAATGCTGCTCTTAATATTATTATTATTAATAATAATATATATATATATATATATATATATATATATATATATATTTAGATATGTCTGTTGTACCAATGCTTCTCTTAATAATAATAATAATAATAATATTTATTTATTTATTTACTGTCCTTGTTTCTCAGCCTAATTGGCGACTCAACGCGGTTTACAACAAAATATACAGTGCACAGTATACAATTAAAACCATAAAAAACATAATACACAATATTACACGAAATCACAATCCAATACATCTCCTAACTAAAATCGTGGTCCAATTGCATCATCCATATTACCAATCCGTAATCAACACATTCATTGCACCGAATTAGCCAAATGCCTGCTTGAACATCCAAGTTTTTAGTCTTCTTCGGAATACCATCAGCAAGGAGGCTGATCTTACCTCCATGGGAAGGGCGTTCCACAGCCGAGGGGCCACCACAGAAAAGGCCCTGTGTCTCGTTCCCGCCAGCCGCACCTGTGAAGCAGGCGGGATAGAGAGCAGGGCCTCCCCAGAAGATCTTAGGGTCCTGGTGGGCTGATAGGCCGAGATACGTTCGGATAGGTAGATATAATATATTTATATGTGTCTGTTGTAACAATGCTGCTCTTAATAATAATAATAATAATAATAATAATAATAATATTTTTATTTATTTAAATATGTCTGTTGTAGTAACGCTGCTCTTCCACCCTCTGTTCTCCCTGCAGTTTGAGCAGGGCCAGAAAGTGGTGGTCTTCTTCTCCAGCTGCGACCAAGTGGACTTCCACTGCGGTCTCTTCCGGAAGGTCCTGGCCTCCGAGCGGTCAAGCCCACCTACGCCCGGCCTACGCTTCCTCCCTCTGCACGGGGACATGCCGCAGCAAGTGAGTTGGCCCTGCTGGGAACAAAACTTGCACAGAATTATTACTATATCATAGAATTATTTACAGTATTTATATTCTGCCCTTCTCACCCCACAGGGGACTCAGAATAATGCATTATTATTGTTGTTGTTATTATTATAGAACTATGTTTTATTTTTATTATATATATATTTATATTATTTATTAACGACATTTATATGCCACCCTTCTCACCCCAAAGGGGGACTCAGAGTGACTTACAAGTTATATGTAAATTTATTTATTTATTTATTTATTTATGGGGGACAATGCCTGGCTCGAGAGCAGTATGTCTGAAAAAGATCTTGGTGTCCTCGTGGACAACAAGTTAAACATGAGCCAACAATGTGATGTGGCGACAAAAGAAGCCAATGGGATTTTGGCCTGCATCAATAGGAGCATAGTGTCTACATCTAGGGAAGTGATGCCACCCCTCTATTCTGCTTTGGTTAGACCACATCTGGAATATTGTGTCCAATTCTGGGCACCACAATTCAAGAGAGATATTGACAAGCTGGAATGTGTCCAGAGGAGGGCGACTAAAATGATCAAGGGTCTGGAGAACAAGCCCTATGAGGAGCGGCTTAAGGAGCTGGGCATGTTTAGCCTGAAGAAGAGAAGGCTGAGAGGAGATATGATAGCCATGTATAAATATGTGAGAGGAAGCCACAGGGAGGAGGGAGAGTGATTTGTTGAGAGCTTGTTTTCTGCTGCCTTGGAGACTAGGACGCGGAACAATGGCTTCAAACTACAAGAGAGGACATTCCATCTGAACATTAGGAAGAACTTCCTGACTGTGAGAGCCGTTCAGCAGTGGAACTCTCTGCCCCGGAGTGTGGTGGAGGCTCCTTCTTTGGAAGCTTTTAAACAGAGGCTGGATGGCCATCTGTCAGGGGTGATTTGAATGCAATATTCCTGCTTCTTGGCAGAATGGGGTTGGACTGGATGGCCCATGAGGTCTCTTCCAACTCTAGGATTCTATGATTCTATGATTCCTATATTTATACCCCGCCCTTCTCCCCCCAAAGGGGAACTCAATACAATATATTATATTATTAGCACAGCACAATATTATTATATATTACTATATTGTACTACACCACCATACTGTAATATTATTGGTAATATTACATGTGATATGAAGTATATAATTATTATATTGTATGTATTGTCGAAGGCTTTCATGGCCGGAATCACTGGGTTGTTGTAGGTTTTTCCGGGCTATATGGCCATGTTCTAGAGGCATTTTCTCCTGACGTTTCGCCTGCATCTATGGCAAGCATCCTCAGAGGTAGTGAGGTCTGTTGGAAGTAGGAAAATGGGTTTATATATCTGTGGAATGACCAGGGTGGGGCAAAGGACTTTTGTCTGTTGGAGCTAGGTGTGAATGTTTCAACTGACCACCTTGATTAGCATTTAATGTCTTGGAAGTGCCTGGGGGGAATCTTTCGTTGAGAGTGATTTGATGTGCCTGATTGTTTACTCTGTGTTGTTTTGCTGTTGTAATTTCAACAGAAAGGAAGAAACCATGAAAATGAACATAATCTGGCTACCAGTATTAAAAAACTCAAAAATTACAACAGCAAAACAGCATTATATTATTAGCATAGCACAACATCAGTAATATATTAATACTATGATCTATTATATTAATATATCAGCCTTATATTAATATATAAGCCATAAAGTGCAATATATTTCATTTTTTTAAAAAATTATTTAATTATTTGTTTA
Source organism: Anolis sagrei (assembly GCF_037176765.1). NCBI lineage: Eukaryota > Metazoa > Chordata > Lepidosauria > Squamata > Anolidae > Anolis > Anolis sagrei. The sequence goes on along the minus strand of NC_090031.1, from coordinate 18,249,949 downwards.
ATTGTGCTATGTCATGTCTATTTATGTTTAATTTTTGGTTCTTTTTCAGTTGTTTTATAGTTCTATATTAGGATTGTCTTATTCATTGTTTTGATTTGTTATTTATTTGTTCTGGGCATTGAATATTTGCCATTTTGTTACTTTGGAGCAGCTGTGGAGGCTCCGCTCCGGGAAGGTTTCCATTCCCAGCAGGTCATTAGCGCCTGCAAATCGAGAGCGTTAATGGGGCGTTAATGCCTCCCCTTTCAGCTCTGGAATTGGAAAAATAACACAGAGGTCGTCTGAGACTTGCTGGTCTTTCAAAATAATAATAATAATAATAATAATAATAATAATAATAATAATAACAACAACAACAACAACAGCAACAACAACAACAGCAACAACAACAATAACTATTTCTTACCCTCCTTGCAGATATAATATAGGAAAATTATGCAACTTGTGAGTCTTTCAAGTAAATTTCTACTACTACTACTACTAATAATAATAATAAGAGTAGTAGTACTAGTAGTATTTTATGTCTTACCCGCCTCTCCTTGCATCTATAATATTGGAAAAATATGGAGGTTGCCTGATACTTGCTGGTCTTTCAATTAAATTATTACTAATAATAATAATAATAATAATAATAATAATATCCCACCTCTCCTTGTGGCTCTAGAGTTGGAAAATAACATGGAAGTCATATGATACTTGCTGGTCTTTCCATTAAATTATTATTATTATTATTAATAATAATAATAATATAAAATAATAATATATTATTATTTCCCAGCTCCTTGTGGCTGTAGAGTTGGGAAAATAATACAGAGGTCATATGATACTTGCTGGTCTTTCAATTAAATAATAATAATAATAATAATAATAATAATATATTATTATTATTATTATTATTTCCCACCTCTCCTTGTGGCTCTAGGGTTGGAAAAGTAACACAGAGGTCTTTCAATTAAATATTAATAATAATAATAAAAATAATAATATATTATTATTATTATTATTATTACCTCTCCTTGTGGCTCTAGAGTTGGAAAAATAACACGGAGGTCATATGACACTTGCTGGTCTTTCCATTAAATTATTATTATTATTATTATTAATATTAATATAATAATCATAGAATCATAGATTCAAAGAGTTGGAAGAGACCTCATGGGCCATCCAGTCCAACCCCCTGCCAAGAAGCAGGAATATTGTATTCAGAGCACCCCTGACAGATGGCCATCCAGCCTCTGTTTAAAAGCTTCCAAAGAAGGAGCTTCCACCACACTCCGGGGCAGAGAGTTCCACTGCTGAACAGCTCTCACAGTCAGGAAGTTCTTCCTAATGTGCAGATGGAATCTCCTCTCTTGTAGTTTGAATAATATATATTATTATTATTATTTCCCAGCTCCTTGTGGCTATAGAGTTGGGAAAAACATGGTCATCTGATACTGGATTTCGATCTTAACTCTGAGACGTGAATGAGATGTTTTATTGATTTATATTAACTGTATGCTACTTTTAAAATTGTTTTTAACTGTTTTATGATGTATTTGAGCATTGAACATGGATGTCACCTGATAGACCCCTGTCTGATCCCATAGCAAGCTGGCTTCAGAAAAGGCAAAAGCTGCACATCGCAAGTGTTGAACCTGACTCAGCACATAGAAGATGGCTTTGAAAGGCAGCAGATCACAGGAGCTGTCTTCATAGACCTGTCAGCAGCCTATGATACTGTGAACCACCGCCTCCTCCTGAGAAAAATGTAGAATATCACAAAGGACGACCACCTCACCCGCCTCATAGGAAACCTGCTACAAAACAGGAGCTTCTTTGTTGAGTGCCAGGGCCAGAGAAGCAGATGGCAGAAACAGAAGAACGGCCTGCCTCAGGGGAGCGTGCTTGCTCCATCCATGTTCAACATCTACACAAATGACCAGCCACTGCCAGAAGGGACAGAGAGTTTCATCTATGCTGATGATCGTGTCATCACTGCTCAAGCAGGGAGCTTTGAGGCGGTAGAACAGAAGCTCTCCGAAGCTCTAGGTGCTCTTACTGCCTATTACAGGGAAAACCAGCTAACCCATCTAAAACACAGACATGTGCCTTTCATCTGAAGAACAGAGAAGCATCCCGAGCTCTGAAGATCACCTGGGAAGGAATCCCACTGGAGCATTGCAGTGCACCCAAATACCTGGGAGTCACTCTGGACCGTGCTCTGACCTACAAGAAGCACTGCCTGAACATCAAGCAAAAAGTGGGTGCCAGAAACAATATCATATGAAAGCTGACTGGCACAACCTGGGGATCACAACCAGATACAGTGAAGACATCTGCCCTTGCGCGGTGCTTCTCTGCTGCTGAGTACGCATGCCCAGTGTGGAACACATCTCACCACACTAAAACAGTGGATGTGGCTCTTAATGAGACATGCCGCATTATCACGGGGTGTCTGCGCCCTACACCACTGGAGAAATTACACTGTTTAGCCGGTATTGCACCACCTGACATCCGCCGGGAAGTAGCAGCCAATAGTGAAAGGACCAAGACAGAGACATCTGTTTGGGTATCAGCCAGCACACCAACGACTTAAATCTAGAAATAGTTTTCTAAGATCTACAGAGACACTCGCTGGAACACCTCAGCAAGCGAGAGTCCAAAAGTGGCAGGCTCAAATCCAGCACCTCAACCAATGGCTGATACCAAATGAGAGACTCCCCCCTGGGCACACAGAAAACTGGGGGACTTGGAAGGCACTGAACAGACTGCGCTCTGGCACCATGAGATGCAGAGCCAACCTCAAGAAATGGGGCTACAAAGTGGAATCCTCGACATGAGAGTGCGGAGAAGAGCAAACCACTGACCACCTGCTGCAATGCACCCTGAGCCCTGCCACATGCACAATGGAGGACCTTCTTGCGGCAACACCAGAAGCACTCCAAGTGGCCAGATACTGGTCAAAGGACATTGAATCAACTACCAAACTCACAAGTTTTGTATTTTGTCTGTTTGTTTGCTTTGTTCTGTTAGAAATGTAATATAATGGATTGGTTGCTCTGACACGACAAATAAAAATACCTGATATTTGGTGAACATTCAATTAAATAATAATAAGGTAATAATAATAATAATAATAATAATAATTCTATTTCTTCCCTGACTATAGAGTTGGAAAGGGGCTCCCAGAGGCCATCTATCCCATTCAGTGCAAGGTCTGCCATCTCAACTCCCTATAGGTCTATTGGCCCCATTGATGGGAGTTGTAGTACATTGGCTATTTCCAAAGCCTGATTCTTATTCCAAGGAGTTTGCAGTGTCAATAACTGCGGGGAGGGGAAAACAAAACAAATAAGGCAAGCGCAAGTCATATTTCATTGGCATTTCTTGGCCTCCGGAAGCGAGCGGCTTCCAGGGACTCGGTTTGAAACAGATGAAAATCAAAATTAAAAGCCTTGGGTCACCTTTGCTGCTCGGCAATCTCTCTGCGGCGTCCCGTTTTAATATGTTTTCATATATGCTTTTCTGGTTGCGTTGTAGCTAAGTTTTAATATGAGACCTTATGGATCTATTGAACACTGTTGCGCCCCCGCCGCCGCCTTGAGATCTGAAAGGGAAGGCGGGAATTAAATGGGAATGTATTACTATTATTATTTTGGATCCTGCCTTGAGCTGAAAGAGAGGCAAGTAAATAATAATAAGATCCAAAAGGAGAGGCGGGTAATCAATAAAAAATATTATCATCATTGTTATTATTTGTTTTGTGTCACCTTGATCTGAAAGGAGAGGTAAACAATAATAATAATAATGTATTGTCGAAGGCTTTCATGGCCGGAATCACTGGGTTGTTATAGGTTTTTTCGGGCTATGTGGCCATGTTCTAGAGGCATTAATAATAATAATAATAATAATAATAATAATAATTGTTAACAACAGTGAGCTTGCCTTGAGACAAACATAGAGGTCGCTTATAAGTGAACTGTTATTGATGCTGATGATAATAGTAATAATAATACAACCATGTGCCCACCTTGAACCAAAAGAAGATGTGGCTAATAAAGAAAATATTATTATTATTATTATTATCATCATCATCATCATATTTTCTTTATTATGCCTTGAAAAAAACGTAGAGGTGGCTAATAAATCAACTGTTGTTGATTATTATGATTATGATGATAATAATAATAATAATAAACAGCCATTTGCTCACCTCGAGCCAAAAGAAGATGTGGCTAGTAAAGAAATTATTATGATTATTATTATTGATTAGTTTGCCTTGAAACAAACGTAGAGGTGGCTAATAAATAAACTGTTGTTGTTGTTGTTGATGATGGTGATGATGATGATGAAGATGATGATGATGGTGGTGGTGATGATGATGATGGTGATGATGATAAAAATAAACAATGTGTCCACCTTGAGCCACAAGAAGATGTGGCTAATAAAGAAATTATTATTATTGATGAGTTTGCCTTGAAACAAACGTAGAGGTGGCTAATAAATAAACTGTTGTTGTTGATGATGATTATGATGATGATAATAATAATAATTATTATTATTATTATTATTATTATTATAATTATAATAAACAATGTGTCGACCTTGAGCCAAAAGAAGACGTGTCTGGTAAAGAAATTATGATGATGATGATGATGATTATTATTATTATTATTATTGATGAGTTTGCCTTGAGACAAACGTAGAGGTGGCTAATAAATAAACTGTTGTTGTTGTTGATAATCATAATCATCATCAACCATGTGCCCACCTTGAGCCACAAGAAGACGTAGCTAATAAAGATATTATTATTATTATTATTATTATTATTATTATTATTATTACTACTACTATTATTGATGAGTTTGCCTTGAGACAAATGTAAAGGTAGCTAATAAATGAACTGTTTGTTGTTATTGATTCTTGTTCTCCTCCTTCCAGGAGAGGACGTCGGTCTTCCAGGACTTCCTGAGTTTGGAGAGTGGTGTTCTGCTCTGCACCGTAAGTCCCCGAACGTCCTGCTTGCGACCAAATGCAAACGGTCCCAAAACCCACCCACCCTTTGAGGGTCCTGAGTTCAGGGCCGGGCACTTCAGTGACTGAGGCCTTTTTGCTGGTGCGCAAGGAAGGCTTTGGTCGTTCTCTCCCTCTGAGGCCTGGCCTCTCCTCTCTCTCCGGCTCCTTCCTGCCTGGCTGCACAATTTGCTCGCTCTTCTTCGCAGCAGAAGCAACAGCAGCTGTCGTCCGGTTGCAGGCGGTGTAAATTACAGCCATCAGGAGGCATTAGAGCTGAGAAGCGCTGGATGACCGCCCTCCCCTCTCCACGCAAAAGGCCGTCCAGGCTGACAATCCAATCCCTCCCAACAGAGGGGCACCCAACCTCTCCATCATTATCATCATCATCATCATAGAATCATACAATTGGAAGGGTTCCCCAAAGTCTATCTAGTCCAACACCCCTTCTGCTGTAATGGAAAAGCACAATCCGATCCCTCCCGACAGAGGAACATCCAGCCTCTCAATAATAGTAATAATAATAATAATAATAATAATAATAATAATAATAGAATCCTACAGTTGGAAGGATTCTCCGAAAGGCTGTCTAGTCCAACCCCCCTTCTGCTGTAGAGGAAAAGCACAATCCGATCCCTCCCGACAGAGATGCATCCAGCCTCTCAGTAATAGTAATAATAATAATAATAGAATCCTAGAGTTGGAAGGGTTCCCCAATGGCTATCTAGTTCAACACTCCTCTTCTGCTGTAAAGGGAAAGCACAATCCGATCCCTCCCAACAGAGAGGCATCCAGGTTCTCAGTAATAGTAATAATAATAATAATAATAATAATAGTAATAATAACAATAGAATCCTAGAGTTGGAAGGGTTACCCAATGGCTATATAGTATAACAACGCCCTTCTACTGTAAAGGGAAAGCACAATCCGATCTCTCCTGACAGAGGGGCATCCAGCCTCTCAGTAATAGTAATAATAATAATAATAATAATAATAATAATAATAATAGAATCCTAGAGTTGGAAGGCTTCCCCAATGGTTATCTAGTCCAGCCTAGTCTGGGCATCCAGCCTCTTAATAATAATAATAATAATAATAATAGAATCCTAGAGTTGGAAGGGTTCCCCAATGGCTATCTAGTCCAACACCCCTCTTCTGCTGTAAAGGGAAAGCACAATCCGATCCCTCCCAACAGAGAGGCATCCAGCCTCTCAGTAATTATAATAATAATAATAATAATAATAATAATAATAATAATAGCATCCTAGAGTTGGAAGGGTTCCCCAATGGCTATCTAGTCCAACACCCCTTCTGCTGTAATGAAAAAGCACAATCCGATCACTCCCGACAGAGAGGCATCCAGGTTCTCAGTAATAGTAATAGTAATAGTAATAATAATAATAATAATAATAGAATCCTAGAGTTGGAAGGCTTCCCCAATGGCTATCTAGTCCAGCCTAGTCTGGGCATCCAGCCTCTTAATACTAATAATAATAATAATAATAGAATCCTAGAGTTGGAAGGCTTCCCCAATGGCTATCTAGTCCAGCCTAGTCTGGGCATCCAGCCTCTTAATACTAATAATAATAATAATACTAATAATAATAATAATAATAATAATAGAATCCTAGAGTTGGAAGGCTTCCCCAATGGCTATCTAGTCCAGCCTAGTCTGGGCATCCAGCCTCTTAATACTAATAATAATAATAATACTAATAATAATAATAATAATAGAATCCTAGAGTTGGAAGGCTTCCCCAATGGCTATCTAGTCCAGCCTAGTCTGGGCATCCAGCCTCTTAATACTAATAATAATAATAATAATAATAATAATAATAATAATAGAATCCTAGAATTGGAAGGCTTCCCCAATGGCTATCTAGTCCAACACCCCCCTTCTGCTGTAAAGGGAAAGCACAATCTGATCTCTCATGACAGAGAGGCATCCAGCCTCTCAGTAATACTACTACTACTAATAATAATAATAATAATAGAATCCTAGAGTTGGAAGGCTTCCCCAATGGTTATCTAGTCCTTCAGCTGTAAAGGAAAAGCACAATCCCATCCCGACAGAGAGGCATCCAGCTTCTCAGTAATAGTAATAGTAATAATAATAATAATAATAATAATAGAATCCTAAAGGTGGAAGGGTTCCCTAAAGGCTATCTAGTCCAACACCCCTCCTGCTGCAAAGGAAAAGCACAATCCGATCCCTCCCGACAGAGGGGCATCCAGCCTCTCCATAATAATAATAATAATAATAATAATAATAATAATAATAATATAATCCTAGAGTTGGAAGGGTTCTCCAAACGCTATCCAGCCCAATCCCTTTCTGCCATAAAGGGAGGCACCATTCGATCCCTCCCGACAGATGGCCACCTAGTCTCTGCAATCATAATAATACAACCATAGAATCCTACTGTTGGAAGGTTATTAATATCTGATCCCTCCTGACAGATGGCCATCATCATCATATACAAACCTAGAGTTAGGAGAGACCGTAAGGGCTATCGAAGTCTGCTGTCAAGGGAGGCGCCATAAATTCCCTCCCAACAGAGGACCATCCAGCCTCTGCTTAATAATAATAATAATAATAATAATAATAATATTGCAACTATAGTATCCTAGAGTTGGAAGGGATCCCAAGGGTCATCCAGCCCCTTCCGCAATAAGGGAAGACACCATCTGACCCCTCCTAATAGATGGCTATCCAGCCTCTGCTTAAAAATAATGATTATCTAGAAGGAGGAGGGAAGAAAGAAAGAAAAGAAGGTCAGGAGGAGGGAGCAAGGTTGTTTTCGGCTGCCCTGGAGACTAGGACGCAATGGAGCAATGGCTTCAAATTACAGGAAAGGAGATTTCACCTGAACATTAGAAAGAAATTCCTGACTGTGAGAGCAGTTCAGCAGTGGAACTCTCTGCCCCGAAGTGTGGTGGAGGCTCCTTCTTTGGAGGCTTTGAAACAGAGGCTGAGTGGCCATCTGTTGGGGGTGCTTTGAATGCAATTTTCCTACTTCTTGGATGGTCCACAAGGTCTCTCCCAACTTTGGTTAGACCACACCTGGAATATTGTGTCCAATTCTGGGCACCACAATTCAAGAGAGATATTGACAAGCTGGAATGTCTCCAGAGGAGGGCGACTAAAATGATCAAGGGTCTGGAGAACAAGCCCTATGAGGAGCGGCTTAAGGAGCTGGGCATGTTTAGCCTGAAGAAGAGAAGGCTGAGAGGGGATATGATAGCCATGTATAAATATGTGAGAGGAAGCCACAGGGAGGAGGGAGCAAGCTTGTTTTCTGCTTCCTTGGAGACTAGGATGCGGAACTACAAGAGAGGAGATTCCATCTGAACATGAGGAAGAACTTCCTGACTGTGAAAGCCGTTCAGCAGTGGAGGAAGGCAAAGGCCAGTCCCTTGGGGTCCTCCTTCTCCCGCTCTTTCTCCTTGAGCAAAGTTTCTGTGTGCATCACCGTCCCCTACTCTCAAGGGGGGAGTTGGCACCGGCCGCTCCCTCCACCTTCTCCTTCCGCGTGTCCGGCTCGGTCGGGCTAATGCGCGCTGCCACTTTCCTGGCCCGGCGCTTGGCCCCGTCCCGCGGCCCAAGCTGTCCCTCTTTCCCGGTAATGACTCTTGGCAGGAGAGGAGGAGGAAGGTGCGAAGGAGGAGAGGATGCGGCGCCTGCTTTGCAAATAAATGAGTCGTTTTAATCCAACTGACAGCCTGGCACTCGCTGCGCCGCCTTCCATCTGCACCGAGCACAGCAAAGGCCGGCCAGGCTGCCAGTGCCTGCCAATTGCGGCTTGCTTTCGAAAGGCAGCTTCCCCTCGAATGTCAGGAAGCAAAGCCATAAGGTTTGCAAGGGACCCCCAAAGGCCATCCGGCCCAACCCCCGTCCAGGCCTTAGGCAGGACATAATAACATCAACAACAACAAGATCCTACGGTTGGAAGGGCCTCCCAAAGGCTATTTAGTCCAACCCCCTTCTTCCATAAAGGGCAGCACCATCCGATCCCTCCCAACAGAGGGGCACCCAACCTCTCCATCATCATCATCATCATCATCATCATCATAGAATCATACAATTGGAAGGGTTCCCCAAAGGCTTAGTCCAACCCCCTTCTTCCATAAAGGGCAGCACCATCCGATCCCTCCCAACAGATGGCCACCCATCCTCTGCTTTATCATTATCACTATTGTTATTATAGAATCGTAGGATCCTAGAGTTGGACGGGACCTCCAAACGCCATCTGACCCAAGCCCAGTCCTGTCCTTATGTGGGAAAGACCCCATCTGATCCCTCCCAACAGATGGCCACCCAGCCTCTGCTTTATCATTATCACTATTGTTATTATAGAATCCTAGGATCCTAGAGTTGGACGGGACCTCCAAACGCCATCTGACCCAAGCCCAGTCCTGTCCTTATGTGGGAAAGACCCCATCTGATCCCTCCCAACAGATGCCCACCCAGCCTCTGCTTTATCATTATCACTATTGTTATTATAGAATCCTAGGATCCTAGAGTTGGACGGGACCTCCAAACGCCATCTGACCCAAGCCCAGTCCTGCCCTTATGTGGGAAAGACCCTATCTGATCCCTCCCAACAGATGCTCACCCATCCTCTGCTTTATCATTATCACTATTGTTATTATAGAATCCTAGGATCCTAGAGTTGGACGGGGCCTCCAAATGCCATCTGACCCAAGCCCAGTCCTGTCCTTATGTGGGAAAGACCCCATCTGATCCCTCCCAACAGATGCCCACCCATCCTCTGCTTTATCATTATCACTATTGTTATTATAGAATCATAGGATCCTAGAGTTGGACGGGACCTCCAAATGCCATCTGACCCAAGCCCAGTCCTGCCCTTATGTGGGAAAGACCCCATCTGATCCCTCCCAACAGATGCCCACCCATCCTCTGCTTTATCATTATCACTATTGTTATTATAGAATCGTAGGATCCTAGAGTTGGACGGGACCTCCAAATGCCATCTGACCCAAGCCCAGTCCTGCCCTTATGTGGGAAAGACCCCATCTGATCCCTCCCAACAGATGGCCACCCATCCTCTGCTTTATCATTATCACTATTGTTATTATAGAATCATAGGATCCTAGAGTTGGACGGGACCTCCAAACGCCATCTGACCCAAGCCCAGTCCGGCCCTTATGTGGGAAAGACCCCATCTGATCCCTCCCAACAGATGCCCACCCATCCTCTGCTTTATCATTATCACTATTGTTATTATAGAATCATAGGATCCTAGAGTTGGACGGGACCTCCAAAGGCCATCTGACCCAAGCCCAGTCCGGCCCTTATGTGGGAAAGACCCCATCTGATCCCTCCCAACAGATGCCCACCCATCCTCTGCTTTATCATTATCACTATTGTTATTATAGAATCATAGGATCCTAGAGTTGGACAGGACCTCCAAAGGCCATCTGACCCACGCCCAGTCCTGACATGTGGGAAAAACCCCATCTGATCCCTCCCAACAGATGCCCACCCAGCCTCTGCTTTATTATTTTTACTATTGCTATTATAGAATTATATTTATCATTTATTTGTATTTATTTACAACATTTTACCCCGTCCTTCTCAACCCCCGAGGGGGGATTCAAAGCAGCGAACACAACACGGCAACAATTTGATGCCACAATATCACAATATAACAACAATATAAAACCATAAATACGCAATAGATTAAAACAATAGCATTAATTATACAGTCTTTTTAAATTATTTTTATTGTGATTTTTCAATTAATAGTGGATTACAAGACAAGGAAGAAAAAAGGTGCTCACACTTAAATTGATTTAAAAAAATAACCACAAAAAGAAAAATAATAATAATTATATAGTCTTATAGCCGTTTCCATCATTATAACAATCATATGGTCCAGTTCAATTTCCAAAGTGCCGTTATGCCTGCTAGCCAAAAGCCTGGTTCCAAAACCATGATTTCAGTTTTTTCCTAAAGGAAAGGAGGGAGGACGGCGATCTAATCTTGCTGGGGAGCGAATTCCACAAGGGGGGGTCACCACCAAGAAGGCCCTGTCCCTCACCCCACGAGATGCACTTGCAAGGCTGGTGGGACCGAGAGCAGGGCCTCCCATTGGATCGTAAACTATGAGGCGGAATGTAGTTATAGGATCCTAGAGTTGGACAGGACCTCCAAAGCTCATCTGGTCCAACCCCAGTCCTGCCCTTATATGGGAAAGGCACATTCCAATCCCTCCCAACAGATGGCCACCCAACCATATATAGATGGGTTGTTGTAGGTTTTTTCGGGCTGTATGGCCATGGTCTAGCGGCATTCTCTCCAGACGTTTCGCCTGCACTTTGGCAAGCATCCTCAGAGGTAGTGTGGATGTCCTCACATATATAGATGTCCATAGATATGATTATGAGATATCCAACCCCTTTCTGCCATGAAGGAAAAACACAATCCAGTCCCTCCCAACAGATGGATATAGATATGATTATGAGATATATATGTGTGTGTGTGTGTGTGTGTATACATACACATATACATACATATATGATTTCCCTCCATCTAGACTCCTATTGATGCATCCTGGAATCACATTGGCCTTTTTGGCTGCAGCATCACACTCTTGACTCATGTTCACACACAAACGCACATATACATACATTTTATTTATTTATGCATTTATTTATTTATTTATTTATGACCTTTCTATGCCACCCTTCTCACCCTTCTCACCCCAAAGGTGACTCAGAGAGGCTTACAAGATAGATAGATAGATAGATAGATAGATAGATAGATAGATGGATGGATGGATGGATGGATAGAGATATGTATATATACATACACACACATATATATACATACACGTACATACATACATACAATATATATTATTATCATAGTACAATATCAGTATTAATTATTACTATATTGTACTATTAAAGCATTATATTGTAATGTTATTAGTAATGTCATATATAACCTATATGCCTTACCTCCATCTAGATTCCTATTGATGCAGCCTGGAATCGCAATGGCCTTTTCTGCTGCAGCATCACACTCTTGACTCATGTTCAGCTTATGGCTTACTAAACACAAAGGATAAGCAAATGAAATTAAAAAGAGCAAGAGAAAACAAGGAAGTCTTAATCCAGACACAAATCAAAGTCTCTTACAAAGTCCCAAAAGAAACTCGAGTCTTTCATCAGACAGCGAGCAATGAACCAAGTCCTTGCAGATACAAAGCAGATTCCATTGAAGTGTAAACATCAGTATCAGGATCGTTGTTACCAGAGAAAGCTAACTGCTCCTGCCTCTAATTTATAGCCCTGAATTCCCCACACAGGAGGTGCTAGGGTGTCTCCCAATTAGCTTAGCATTTTTAGCAGCTATCCTAGCTGAATGCCCTAACACAGGAGGTGCTAGGGCGTCTCCCAATTAGCTCAGCATTTTTAGCAGCTATCCTAGCTGAACGCCTTGACACGGGAGGTGCTAGGGCGTCTCTCAATTAGCTCAGCATTTTTAGCAGCTATCCTAGCTGAACGCTCTAACACAGGAGGTGCTAGGGCGTCTCCCAATTAGCTCAGCATTTTTAGCAGCTATCCTAGCTGAACGCTCCAACACTGGAGGTGCTAGGGCGTCTCCCAATTAGCTCAGCATTTTTAGCAGCTATCCTAGCTGAGCGCCCTGACACAGGAGATGCTAGGGCGTCTCCAAATTAGCTCAGCGTTTTTAGCAGCTATCCTAGCTGAGCGCTCTGACACAGGAGGTGCTAGGGCGTCTCCCAATTAGCTCAGCGTTTTTAGCAGCTATTCTAGCTGAACGCCCTAACACGGGAGGTGCTAGGGCGTCTCCCAATTAGCTCAGCATTTTTAGCAGCTATCCTAGCTGAACGCCCTAACACAGGAGGTGCTAGGGCATCTCCCAATTAGCTCAGTGTTTTTAGCAGCTATCTTAGCTGAACGCCCTGACACAGGAGGTGCTAGGGCATCTCCCAATTAGCTCAGCGTTTTTAGCAGCTATCCTAGCTGAGCGCCGTCTGTGCTCTGTCTCTTTTTGTCTCTCTAGAAATTTGGGCACTTTCAAACCCTCCTCGTCTGATTCTTTTTCTCCCTCCAATTCCTGAGCACTTCCCTGTTCCCCTTCTGAAGATGAGGAATCCCTAACATTTTCTTCCTCCAACAGACAAGAGTTCTTTCTCACACCCTGGACAAACCATAACTACTGTAAACCGCTTTGAGTCGCCCAAGTGCTGAGAAAAGTGGTATATAAAAAATATAGTAAATAAACACCCCTAGAGCTCGTTCTCATTTATACACATATATATACATCCGTACGTACATTACTTTCCTCCATCTAGGCCCCTTTTGATGCAGCCTGGAATCGCATTGGCCTTTTCTGCTGCAGCATCACACCATTTAGTAGGCGTATGGTGTACTAAAGACTTCTAGATCCCTTTCATAATCATATATATATGTATGTGTTTGTGTGTGTGTATATACAGTTTTCCCTTTCTACTTCGCAGTTCACTTTATGTGGACTCGCTGTTTCGCGGATTTTCAAAAAAAATGAATTTTAAATATTTACATTACAACAGTCCTCAGAAAGGGAGGCTCCTCGTGCCCTGTCACTTCTTTTTGCTCATTTGTATAAATAATATAGAAATATTACATAAATATAAATGTATATAAATATTACAATTAATGTAATATTTACCGTATTAAAATTACAGTTAATATAGCGTCCCTACTTTGCGAATTTTCACTTATCGTGGGTGGTCCTGGAACGTAATCTCTGCGATAAGTGAGGGAACAATGTGTGTGTGTGTGTGTGTGTGTGTGTATGAATGACTGAATATATAGATATAAATAGATATATATAGATATATATATATAGATACATGCACACATACATAAATATCTTTCCTAGGTGACTTCCCTGGGCAGCTTGATGCCCTTCCCATTTTGTTTGTCAAGCTCTCATCTATAATAGATAGATAAATAGATCGGTTTGTGTGGTTGCATCCAAGCCTTCTGTTGCTTCTTGGCCCGGATCGGCCGTCATTGCGAGAGGGAGGCATCTGGTCCTAATTGCGCCGGTGATGATGGTGGTGGTGGTAGTGGTGATGATGATGATGGCAGGGGCTTGGAAGACGGCCCTGATTGGCCTTGGCCGGTTCCCCTTTTGGCAGCATTGAAGCCAATGGACCGCCATCCGCCCCCCTCCAAGGCCGGGGCTTAATGGCCTCTAATGAGCGCAAGCCGATCCGGATTAAGGCCCCGGTTTTGGCAGCAAACGGGTCCAGATTGATGAGTTTTGCATCGTATCCACAGTCCCGGAAGGAGCTGTGTACAGACTGCAAAGACCCCCCCCCCCCAATATTTGGAGTTATATGATATTAGGGAAAAGGGGAAGAGTGGTTTCAATGCAACGCAGCCTTCTCCAAACATGGCTTGCCATTGGCTAACAGCATTATTATTATTATTATTATTATTATTATTATTATTGCAAATATTTATATTTATTATTTATATTATTCTATTATTTTGTATTATTATATTGCAGTTGGAACAACTTTGCCTCAATACAATGCAGCTGTCAAGGCCTCCCCCAAACATGGCTTGCCTTTGGTCAACAGCATTATTATTACTAATAATATTTATTTTATTAATCGTATTATTATTATTATTATTATTATTATTATTATTATTATTATTAAACACAACAAGATGAGTCCACAGCAGACACTCTGCTGGCTGTTGAATTGGATCACACGTCGGGCACTTCCCAAGTGTCTAGGACTGTGTGATGTATCAGCGAATAAGATGTGCAGGTCCCAGTAAGGTGGCCTTCTGTAGCTGGCAGATGGTAATCTTGTCAACGCCGATTGTGTTTAAGTGCAGGCCAAGGTCTTTAGGCACTGCACCCAGTGTGCTGATCACCACCTTTAATGGTTTGAGCCAGTCTTTGGTTTGTGCCAGTCTTTGCAGTTTGATTTTTAAATCCTCATATTGTGTCAGCTTTTCCAGTTGTTTCATTATTATTATTATTATTAGTAGTAGTAGTAGTAGTATTGGTATTTATATTATTATTCTATTGATATTTATATTATTCCTAGCTGTACCTGCCATACGTTGCTGTGGCCAATCTTCCCTCCTGCTTTCTCTCCTTCCTTCCTTCCTTCCTTCCCTCCCTCCCTCCCTCCCTCCCTCCTTCTTTCTCTCCACTTTCTTTCTCTCCTTCCTGCCTTCCCTCCCTCTTTCTCTCCTTTCTTTCTCTCCTTCTTTCCTTCCCTCCCTCTTTCTCTCCTCCTTTCTTTCTCTCCTTCTTTCCTTCCCTCCCTCTTTCTCTCCTTTCTTTCTCTCCTTCTTTCCTTCCCCCCCTCTTTCTCTCCTCCTTTCTTTCTCTCCTTCTTTCCTTTCCTCCCTCTTTCTCTCCTCCTTTCTTTCTCTCCTTCCTGCCTTCCCTCCCTCTTTCTCTCCTTTCTTTCTCTCCTTCTTTCCTTCCCTCCTTCTTTCTCTCCTTTCTTTCTCTCCTTCTTTCCTTCCCTCCCTCTTTCTCTCCTCCTTTCTTTCTCTCCTTCTTTCCTTTCCTCCCTCTTTCTCTCCTTTCTTTCTCTCCTTCCTACCTTCCCTCCCTCTTTCTCTCCTTCTTTCTTTCTCTACTTACTTCCTTCCCTCCCTCTTTTCTTGTTCCTTCCTTTTTTTTCTTTCCTTCTCTCCTTCCTTCCTTCTCTTCCTCTTCCCTTCCTTCCCCCCCCCCCCCCCCGCCTTTTCTTTCCCATTTGCTTTCTCTCCTTTCTTCCTTCTCTACTTATTCTTGGACTGCACCTCCCAGCAGTCCTCCTGATTGATCTGTCTACCGACTTTCCATTATTCATATTATTATTATGAATCCCGGTGCAGGTGAACTACAACTCCCAAACTTTGGTTCAATTCCATCATTGATGGAGTCCAGAATGCTCTTTGATTGTGGGTGAACTATAAATCCCAGCAACTACAACTCCCAAATGACAAAATCATAATTTTTTGAGTGATGGTCACTCCTTGTGTAGTGAGATGTTTTGTTGCCAAATTTGGTGTGATTTCGTTCATTGGTTCTTTTGTTTTTAAGGTACTCATTATGCACAGAGAATTTATATATATATAGATGATGTTATATTATTATTATTATTATTGTTATTATTATTATCTCTCATTCTTCTTCCCTTTTCCCCTCAAAGGATGTTGCGGCCCGAGGGCTGGACTTGCCTCAGGTCACCTGGATCGTACAGGTAAGGCTTTCACCTGTTCCGATATTGTTATTGTTGTTGTTTATTAATGCCTTCCTTTATCTATCTGTCTGTCTGTCTGTCTGTCTGTCTGTCTGTCTGTCTCCTTCTCTGGAGGCCTTTTAGCAGAGGCTGGGTGGCCATCTGTCGGGAGGTATAGGATGCTGTCTTCCTGTGTAGTGGTTGGAGTAGGTGGCCTTTGGGGGCCCCTTCCAACTAGGGTTTGATGAGTATTGGGAAGGTTTGATCCAATCCGTAATTCTTCTTCCTTCCCTCCCTCTTCTTTCCATCTTTTCTTTTCCTCTTTCCCTCATCTCTCCCTCCTTCCTTCCTTCCTTCCTTCCTTCCTTCCTTTTCTTTCCATCTTTTCCTCCTTCCCTCCTTCCTTCCTTCCTTTTCCTTCCTTCCTTCCTTCCTTCCTTCCTTCCTTCCTTCCTTCTCTTTCTATCTTTCCCTCCCTCCTTTCCCATCTTCCTTCCTTTCCTCCCTCCCTCCTTCTCTTTCCATCTTTTTTCCTCTTTACCTCATCCCTCCCTTCCTTCTTTCCCTTCCCATTTTCCCTCCCTCCTTCCTTCCTCCTTCCTTCCCTTTCCTATTTTTCTTCCCTCCCTCCTTCTCTTTGCATATTTTCTTTTTCTCTTTCCCTCTTGCCTCCTTCCCTTCCTTCCTTCCTTCCTTCCTTCCTTCCTTCCTTCTCTTCCCTTCCCCCTCCATCCTTTTCCTTACCACCTCCCTCCCTCCCTCCAGTCTTCCTTCTTTCCTTCCTTTCCTTCCTTTCCATCCTCGTTTTTCTTCCTTCCTTTTCCCTCCATATTTCTCTCCTTCCTTCATTCCTTCCTTCCTTCTCTTTCCTTTCCTCCCTCCCTCCAGCCTTCCCCCTTTTCTTCCTCTTCATTCTCTTTTCTTCTTCTCTTTCCTTTTCTCTTTCCCTCCCTTTCTTTCTTTCTTTCTTTCTTTCTTTCCTTCTTTCTTTCTGGATCCCACTTTGGAGGGGGAGCAACATGTTGCTTTCCCTTGTATCGATCCTTTTCTTCCTCCTCCTTCTTCCTGGAAATACAACACCACTCCTTCCTTCCTTCCTTCCTTCCTTCCTTTCTTCCTTCCTTCCTTCATTCTCTTTCCCCCCATTTCTTTCTTTCTGAGAGGATCCGACCGGTGGGGGGGCGGGGGGGGGGGATATGCAGTGTGTTGGTTTCCCTTGCATTGACCCTCTTCTTCTTCCTTTCCTCCTTCCCTCTTCTTCTTCATGGATGTACTGCTTCTTTCCTTCCCCCTTTTTTCTGATCCCACTCTGAGGGAGAGGGGTGAAGTGTATTAGTTTCCCTTGCATTGACCCTCTCCTTCCTTCCTTAATTCCTTCCTCCTTTTTCCTGGAAGTACAGCCCCCCTTCTTCCTTCTTTCCTTCTTTCCTTCCTTCCTTTCTGATGCCACTCTGGGAGGACATGACACAGCCAGTGAGCTTCCCTTGCATTGACCCCCTTCTTCCTTCCTCCTTCTTCCTCCTTGCTTCCTCCTTCCTGGAAGTACAGCCCCCTTCTTTCTTTCCTTCTTTCCTTTCTTTCTGATCCCACTCTGGGAGGACATGACACAGCCAGTGAGCTTCCCTTGCATTGACCCCCTTCTTCCTTCCTCCTTCTTCCTCCTTGCTTCCTCCTTCCTGGAAGTACAGACCCCTTCCTTCCTTCCTTTCTTTCTGATGCCACTCTGGGAGGACATGACACAGCCAGTGAGCTTCCCTTGCATTGACCCCCTTCTTCCTTCCTCCTTCTTCCTCCTTGCTTCCTTCTTCCTGGAAGTACTGCCCCCTTCCTTCCTTCCTTCCTTTCTGATCCCACTCTGGGGGGATAGGACACAGCCAGTGAGCTTCCTTTGCATTGACCCCCTTCTTCCTTCTTCCTCCTTGCTTCCTGCTTCCTGGAAGTACTGCCCCCTTCCTTCCTTCCTTCCTTCCTTCCTTTCTGATCCCACTCTGGGAGGACATGACACAGCCAGTGAGCTTCCCTTGCATTAACCCCCTTCTTCCTTCCTTCCTTCCTTCTTCCTCCTTGCTTCCTCCTTCCTGGAAGTACAGACCCCTTCCTTCCTTCCTTTCTTTCTGATGCCACTCTGGGAGGACATGACACAGCCAGTGAGCTTCCCTTGCATTGACCCCCTTCTTCCTTCCTCCTTCTTCCTCCTTGCTTCCTTCTTCCTGGAAGTACTGCCCCCTTCCTTCCTTCCTTCCTTCCTTCCTTCCTTTCTGATCCCACTCTGGGGGGATAGGACACAGCCAGTGAGCTTCCTTTGCATTGACCCCCTTCTTCCTTCTTCCTCCTTGCTTCCTGCTTCCTGGAAGTACTGCCTCCTTCCTTCCTTCCTTCCTTCCTTCCTTTCTGATCCCACTCTGGGAGGACATGACACAGCCAGTGAGCTTCCCTTGCATTAACCCCCTTCTTCTTCCTTCCTTCCTTCCTTCTTCCTCCTTGCTTCCTCCTTCCTGGAAATACAGCCCCCTTCTTTCCTTCCTTCCTTCCTTCCTTCCCTCCTTCCTTTCTGATCCCACTCTGGGAGGACATGACACAGCCAGTGAGCTTTCCTTGCATTAACCTCCTTCTTCCTTCCTCTTTGCTTCCTCCTTCCTGGAAGTACAGCCCCCTTCCTTCCTTCCTTTCTGACTCCACTCTGGGAGGACATGACACAGCCAGTGAGTTTCCCTTGTATTGACCCCCTTCTTCCTTCCTCCTTCTTCCTCCTTGCTTGCTCCTTCCTGGAAGTACAACCCCCTTCTTTCCTTCTTTTTTTCCTTCCTTCCTTCCTTCCTTCCTTTCTTTCTGATCCCACTCTGGGAGGACATGACACAGCTTCCCTTGCATCAACCCCCTTCTTCCTTCCTCCTTCTTCCTCTTTGCTTCCTTCTTCCTGGAAGTACAGCCCCCTTCCTTCCTTCCTTCCTTCCTTTCTTTCAGATTGCACTCTGGGGTTGGGACATGCGAGGCAGTGTGTGTATTTTGTATTGACCCCCTTCTTCTTCCCCCTTGCTTCCTCCCGGAAGTACAGCCCCCCCTCCTCGCTGGAGGGCTACATCCACCGCGTGGGGCGCACGGCGCGCATGGGCGGCCGGGGGAGCAGCCTGCTCTTCCTCTCTCCTTCCGAGACACCCTTCCTCCACTTCCTGGCTTCCCATCACATCCCGTGAGTTTCCAATCCAGAGCGCCTGCTCTTCTATGAACACACAGAGAGAGAGAGAGAGAGAGAGCGCTTGCGATCATAAAGGCAGCACAGTAATTAATCTCCCTTTTTGTCCTTAAGGGTCGAACATCCCTCGTAATTGCGAGGGAGGGATGTTCAGCCCGACCGGCAACGCGGGAAGGTGTCGCCTTGTCAAACCCATTTGCAAATGGCAAAGATTACAAGCCTCTCCTTCACGGGGTTTGAGCCCACTTTAATTGCCGTGGCAACAGCTTCGCGGAGTTGCGGCTTCTTCGCGAAGGGCTCGGCGCCATTAGTTTGATCCTGAGACATCGTAATATAGTTTCAAACACAAAGCAAGAGAGAATGTAATAATAAGTCGGCTGTTAAGCTCCAATAGGAAGTCCCTATTACCTACCCGTGAATAGTAGGAAGACATCGTGATAGATCTATTAAGTGCACATCATGCATTTATTATTATTATTATTATTATTATTATTAGATTCACATAATACATTTATTATTATTATTATTAGATTCACATAATACATTTATTTTTATTATTATTAGATGCACATAATAAATAATTTTTTTAGATGCACATATTATATTTATTATTATTATTAATATTATTATTAGATGCACATAATAAATATTTTTATTAGATGCACATGCTATATTTATTATTAGTAGTAGTAATATTATTATTATTAGATGCACATAATATATTTATTGTTATTATTAGATGCAGGTTATGCATTTATTAGTATTATTATTACTATTAGATGCAGGTAATACATTTATTATTATTATTAGATGCAGGTAATACATTTATTATGATTGTTAGCATTATTATTAAATGCAGGTAATACAGTAATACATTTATTTTTATTATTATTAGATGCACATAATAAATAATTTTATCAGATGCACATGCTATATTTATTATTATTAGTAGTAGTAATATTATTATTATTAGATGCACATAATACATTTATTGTTATTATTGGATGCAGGTTATGCATTTATTAGTATTATTATTACTATTAGATGCAGGTAATACATTTATTATTATTATTATTATTAGATGCAGGTTATGCATTTATTATTATTATTATTATTATTATTATTATTATTAGATGCAGGTAATATTATTATGATTGTTAGCATTATTATTATTAGATGCAGGTAATACATTTATTATTATCATCATCATTATTATTAGATGCAAGTAATACATTTATTATTATTAGATGCAGGTTATACATTTATTAATATTATTATTATTAGATGCAAGTAATACATTTATTACTATTAAAGAAGGTTATGCATTTATTATTATTAGGTGCACATAATACATTCATTATTATTTTTATTAGATGTATATAATGCATTTATTATTATTATTAGATGCAGGTTATTCATTTATTAGTATTATTATTACTATTAGATGCAGGTAATACATTTATTATTATTATTAGATGCAGGTAATACTATTATTATAATTGTTAGCATCATCATTATTATTAGATGCAGGTTATACATTTATTAATATTATTATTATTATTAGATGCAAGTAATACATTTATTACTATTAGATGCAGGTTATGCATTTATTATTATTAGGTGCACATAATACATTCATTATTATTATTATTAGATGCACATAATACATTTATTATTATTAGATGCAGGTTATACAGTTATTATTATTATTATTATTAGATGCAGGTTATACATTTATATTATGGGAGGTGGGTAATATGCAAACATTAAAACAGAATTAAACACAAACAGCACTAAAAAATTCACAGTTATAATAATGAAATAAATAGTAATAATAATAATGATGATGATTATACTAATAATACACATATGTGTGTATATACACACACACATATATTCTATTTTTCTTCCAGGGTCTCAGAGGTGAAGATGGAAAGCATCTTGTCCTTCCTGATGAAAGATGACCGCTTCAAGGGCAGCCAGTGGGGAAACAAGGTCAGTCCCTTTGCATCTACATGGTAGAGTTAGCACAGTTTGGCACCACTTTGAACTGCCAGGGGATCCTGGAAACTGTATTGGGAGAAATAACAGCTCTCTTGGACAGCAAAACTTTAGATATATATACATACATCCTGTTTAATTGTGCAGTCCTGGCTTTGAAAGTAGTTGTTCTGCTCCAGAAACTTTGTTTTTCATAGCTGAATGGGTTGAGAATACATAGTCATTGAAAAACTATCGAAAAATCCACTATTTATTTATTTATTTATTTATTTATTTATTTATTTATTTGGTGCATTTGTTAGCCGCCGCTCTCAGCCCTAGGGCGACTCGTGGCGGTGTACAACATATAAAAAACATATTTTACAATAAACTACAATGACAAAGACAACATATCACTAATACACTATCATCTAATTACACTAAAATAATCCGCTTCGTCTTATCATAGAATCATAACCAATCTCATAGTCTATATTCCGTTCCAGTTGTCATTTCCAGTCACTGTGGCATTTAGTTAAATGCCTTCTCGAATAGCCATGTCTTCAGGCTCTTCCGGAAGGACATAAGGGAGGGCGCCTGTCTGATGTCAACAGGGAGGGTGTTCCACAGCCGGGGGGCCACCACTGAGAAGGCCCTATCCCTCGTCCCCGCCAGGCGTGCCTGTGAGGCAGGCGGGATCGAGAGAAGGGCCTCCCCAGACGATCTCAAGGTCCTCGTGGGCTCATAGGCCGAGATGCGGTCCGAAAGGTATTTTGGGCCGGAACCGTTTAGGGCTTTGTAGGATAGCACCAGCACCTTAAATTGGGCCCGGTAGCAGATCGGCAGCCAGTGGAGCTGGAACAACAAGGGCATTGTATGCTCCCTGCGTCCTGCTCCTGTTAGTAACATGGCTGCCGCGCGCTGGACTAGCTGAAGCTTCCGGGCCGTCTTCAAGGGCAGCCCCATGTAGAGAGCGTTGCAGTAGTCAAGGCGGGATGTGACCAGAGCGTGTACCACCGTGGACAAGTCAGACTTCCCGAGATACGGGCGCAGCTGGCACACGAGCCTAAGCTGTGCAAATGCTCCCCTGGTCACCGCTGAAACCTGGGGATCCAGGCTCAACGATGAATCCAGGATCACACCCACTATTCCACAAAGACAAAGTTTCGGCAGTTTAGTAAAAATTTCCCCCATGTTTTTATGACAGAACCAATTAGGGGATGACATTGAAAACCCAGGGACAAAAATAATTCTGTGCTCAGGATGATGTCCCTCTTGCAATGACAAAGTTTTGGCAGTTTCATAAACTTTGCCCATGTTTTGATTATAGAACCAATTAGGAAATGAGATTAATAAACAGGAACAAAATAATGGTGTTAACATGGTGCAATCGATTTTATTATTATTGTAATAATAATAATAATGCTTCCTGGTCTCAGTTGGAGCCTGTTTTCCATCCTTTGCTGCATGAAATATGAATCCACCTGAGTTCTTTCCTGCAGAGGAAGTACAAAGGGAATGCATTTGGTGTAGCGCAGGCCTTTTTCTTCCTTTTGGGGAGGGGGCTTCTCCCAAGAGACCCCCGCTTTCGAAGGATGGAAAAGAGACGGAAGGAAGGAAGTCGCTGCGAATGAAGCAAATGCCTGCGTTTTGTATCTTGGAAGAAGGAAGGAGGGCCCCAGTCCGGACGCTCTTTGGAAACATTGAGGGTATTATTGTTAGTAAATTCCCTCAAATGCAACTTGTATCACAAGCACAGAGCTTGGAAGAAATTATTATTATTATTGTTATTTCCCCCAAATGCAAGATGTATTACAATCACAGAGCTTGTAAGAAATTATTATTATTATTATTAAAATTCCCCCAAATGCAAGTTGTATTACAAACACAGAGCTCACAAGAAATTATTATTATTAAAATTCCCCCAAATGCAAGTTGCAAGTTGGAGGAAATAATAATAATAATAATAATAATAATTCCCCCAAATGCAAGTTGTATTACAAGCACAGAGCTTGGAGGAAATAATAATAATAATAATAATAATAATAATAATTCCCCCAAATGCAAGTTGTATTACAAGCACAGAGCTTGCAAGAAATAATAATAATAATAATAATAATAATAATAATAATAATTCCTCCAAATGCAAGTTGTATTACAGCACAGAGCCTGCAAGAAATTATTATTATTATTACTATTATTATTATTATTATTATTATTATTATTGAAATTCCCCCAAATGCAAGTTGTATTAAAAGCGCAGAGCTTGGAGGAAATAATAATAACAATTATTATTATTATTATTATTATTATTATTATTAAAATTACCACAAATGCAAGTTGTATTACAAGCACAGAGCTTGCAAGTAAATTATTATTATTATTACTATTATTATTGAAATTACCCCAAATGCAAGTAGTATAACAAGCACAGAGCTTAGCAGAAATTATTATTATTATTATTATTATTATTATTATTTATTATACTGACACAAAAGCACAGTATGTCACAGCAAACGAGATCTATATGCTGGATTTTGTATCAAAAAGTTGAACACTTCCCAAGTGTCTAGGACTGTGTGATGTATTTTCGAATGATGCACGCAGATCCAAGTAAGGTGGCCTTTTGCAGTTGACAGATCGTGAATATTATTATTATTTATTTTACTGACACAAAAACACAGTATGTCACAGCAAACGAGATATGTATGCTGGATTTTGTATCATAAAACCACAAGTTGAACACTTATTATTATTATTATTATTATTATTATTATTAAAATTCCCCCAAATGCAAGTTGTATTACAAGCACAGGGCTTGCAAGAAATTATTATTGTCATTATTATTATTATTATCATCATCATCACCATCATCATCATTATCATTATTATCCTATCATGACTAGCTGTCTATCTAGTCTACCTATCTTATTATTTATCTATCTTTTACTTATCTTCTCGATCTATCTAATTTATCTATAGCTTATGTATCTATCCATCTTATTGATTGATCTATGTATATCTTATCGATTGATCTATGTATATTGTCTAAGTTACCTATCAGTCTTTGTCTATATATCTTATCTTATCTCTATCTTATCTATCCATTTTATTGATCTAATTTATCTATATCTATCTCTTATTTATCTATCTGTCTATCTAATTTATCTACCTTATTCATCTGTCTTGTCTATTATGTATCTGTTAGACTAGACCCTGCTTTCCTGCAGCCTGTCAACATACCGTTCCAAAACTTCCATAACGCCATAACTTCAAAACGCCAAAATGCCAAACTTCTTCCCAGAGACCAGATTTCTGTTTTCCATACAGCAGAACCTGACTCCCTGCACAAAACCTAAGACTCCAAAAGTGCACTTCTTCCTCTTCCCTTGAGAAAGAAGCCCCAAAGTGACCAGGTTGCTCCCTTGCAGATCTGCCACTCTCCAAATATACCATCTCTCTCCTTTCCATGACCGGTGAACCAGACTCCTCAGGTCTGCCACACTTTGAGCATTATTAGACTGAGTCTTTTATAGGAATACTAGCTGTCCCCTGCCACTCATTGCTGTGGCCCAGTCTGGTGATCTGGAAAATAAAGTAATGAGAAAGTGTTGGTTTCTAATATATGTAATTCCTTTCTGCTTGTGAGTAAACAGTATTTCTAGTTGTTTCTTTGTCAGTGTTGATGTGGAGAGTGTCTGGTTTGTCTACTCTGGAATATGCAGCATATCATAGTCCTTCTTTAAGGGTCTCTTTCAAATCTATGATACTATATCTGTGTGTGAGAGAGAGAATCATATCTATCTCTCTATATCTATGGCTGGATGGCTCTTTGTCAGGAGGGCTCTGATTCCATTTTCTTGCCCTGGTGAAGAGAGTTGGAGTAAATGGCCTTAAGTATTTTCTGTTGGTCATGGGGGTGCTGTGTGGGAAGTTTGGCCCATTTCTGTTGTTTGTGGGTTTCAGAATGCTCTTTAATTGTAGTGAACTATAAATCCCAGTAACTACAAATCCCAAATGTCAAGGTCCATTTCCTCCAAACTCCATCTGTGTTCATATTTGGGCATATGGAATTTTTGTGTCAAGTTTGGTCCAGATCCATCATTGTTTGAGTGCACGGTGCTCTCTGGATGTAGGTGAACCACAACTCCCAAACTCGAGGTCAATGCCCACCAAACCCTTCCAGTGTGTTCTGTTGGTCATGGAAGTCCTGTATGCCATGTTTGGTTGAATTCCATCATTGGTGGAGTTCAAAATGTTCTTTCATTGTAGGTGAACTATAAATCCCAGCAACTACAACTCCCAAATGTCAAAGTCCATTTCCCTTAAACTCCATCTGAGTTCATATTTGGGCATATGGAATATTCGTGCCAAGTTTGGTCCAGATCCATCATTGTTTGAGTCCACAGTGCTCTCTGGATGTGGGTGAACTACAATTCCCAAACTCGAGGTCAATGTCCACCAAACCCTTCCAGTTTTTTCTGTTGATCATGGGAGCCCTGTGTGCCAAGTTTGGCCCAATTTCATTGGTGGAATTCAGAATGCTCTTTGATTGTAGGTGAACTATAAATCCCAGGAACGACAATCCCCAAATGACAAAATCAATTTTTTTGAGTGGCGGACATAAATTGGACTGTTAGGTGTCTTGTGTCCAAATTTGGTGTCAATTCCCCCAGTGGTTTTTGAGTTCTGATGGTAGCACGAACTAACATGACATTTTTATTTATATAGATTTATCTATCTACCTATCTTACTAGCTATCAAACTACCTGCCTACGTATTTATAATGTCTGTCTGTGTCTATATCTAATTATCTATCTATCTATCTATCTATCTATCTATCTTATTAGCTATCAAACTACCTGCCTACGTATTTATCATGTCTGTCTGTGTGTGTCTATATCTAATCATCTATCTATCTATCTATCTATCTATCTATCTATCTATCTTATTAGCTATCAAACTACCTACCTACGTATTTATCATGTCTGTCTGTGTGTGTCTATATCTAATCTATCTATCTATCTATCTATCTATCTATCTATCTATCTTATTAGCTATCAAACTACCTACCTACGTATTTATCATGTCTGTCTGTGTGTGTCTATATCTAATCTATCTATCTATCTATCTATCTATCTATCTTATTAGCTATCAAACTACCTACCTACGTATTTATCATGTCTGTCTGTGTGTGTCTATATCTAATCTATCTATCTATCTATCTATCTATCTATCTATCTTATTAGCTATCAAACTACCTACCTACGTATTTATCATGTCTGTCTGTGTGTGTCTATATCTAATCTATCTATCTATCTATCTATCTATCTATCTTATTAGCTATCAAACTACCTACCTACGTATTTATCATGTCTGTCTGTGTGTGTCTATATCTAATCTATCTATCTATCTATCTATCTATCTATCTTATTAGCTATCAAACTACCTACCTACGTATTTATCATGTCTGTCTGTGTGTGTCTATATCTAATCTATCTATCTATCTATCTATCTATCTTATTAGCTATCAAACTACCTACCTACGTATTTATCATGTCTGTCTGTGTGTGTCTATATCTAATCTATCTATCTATCTATCTATCTATCTATCTATCTTATTAGCTATCAAACTACCTACCTACGTATTTATCATGTCTGTCTGTGTGTGTCTATATCTAATCTATCTATCTATCTATCTATCTATCTATCTTATTAGCTATCAAACTACCTACCTACGTATTTATCATGTCTGTCTGTGTGTGTCTATATCTAATCTATCTATCTATCTATCTATCTATCTATCTTATTAGCTATCAAACTACCTACCTACGTATTTATCATGTCTGTCTGTGTGTGTCTATATCTAATCTATCTATCTATCTATCTATCTATCTATCTTATTAGCTATCAAACTACCTACCTACGTATTTATCATGTCTGTCTGTGTGTGTCTATATCTAATCTATCTATCTATCTATCTATCTATCTATCTTATTAGCTATCAAACTACCTACCTACGTATTTATCATGTCTGT
>NC_090031.1:18132500-18220000 GCF_037176765.1 Anolis sagrei | reverse complement strand
GAACGAAAGAAAGGAACGAAAGAAAGAAAAGAAGGAATGAAAGAAAGAAGAAAGAAGGGAACAAACGAAAGAAAGAAAAGAAGGAAGGAAGAAAAGATTGAAAGGAAGAAGAAAGAAAGAAAGGAAGGAACGAAAGAAAGAAGAACAAAAGAAAGGAACTAAAGAAATAAAAGAAGGAAAGAAAGAAGAAAGAAAGGAATGAAAGAAATAAAGTAGAAAGAAAGAAAGGAACAAACGAAAGAAAGAAAAGAACGAAGGAAGGAAGGAAGAAACGAAAGAAAGAAAAGAACGAAAGGAAGAAGAAAGGAAGGAAGGAATGAAAGGAATGAGTGAAAGAAAGAAGAACAAAAGAAAGGAACTAAAGAAAGAAAAGAAGGAAAGAAAGAAGAAAGAAAGGAATGAAAGGAAGAAGAAAGGAAGGAAGGAACGAACGAACGAAAGAAAGAAAGAACAAAAGAAAGGAACGAAAGAAATAAAAGAAGGAAAGAAAGAAGAAAGAAAGGAACAAAAGAAAGAAAAGAACGAAGGAAGGAAGAAACGAAAGAAAGAAAAGAACGAAAGGAAGAAGAAAGAAAGGAAGGAACGAAAGGAACGACTGAAATAAAGAACAAAAGAAAGGAACGAAAGAAAGAAAAGAAGGAAAGAAAGGAATGAAAGAAAGAAGAAAGAAAGGAACAAAAGAAAGAAAGAAAAGAAGGAAGAAAAGAACAAAAGGACAAAGGAAGGAAGGAACGAAAGAAAAAACAAAAGAAAGGAACGAAAGAAAGAAAAGAAGGAAAGAAAGAAAGAAGGAACTGAGGAATGAAAGAAAGAAGAAAGAAAGGAACAAACAAAAGAAAGAAAAGAACGAAGGAAGGAAGGAAGGAGAAAGAGGAAGGAAGGAAAGGGAGGGGAAAGGAAGGCAAGAGGAAGGAAGGTTGAAAGGGTGGAAGGGGAGGGAGAAGAAGGAGGAGGAAGATAGGAAAGAGAGAATGAAGGATGGAAGGAGAAAGAGGGAGGTAAAGAAGGGAGGGAGGTAAGAAGAAAGGAAAGAGGGAAGGAAGGAAATGCAAAAGGGAAGGAAAGAAGGAAGGAAGGAAGGAAGGAAGGAAGGAAGAAAGGAAGGTAGATCAGGGCCAGAAAAGAAAGGAAAGGAAAAGTGGCGTAATAATAATAAGGAGGAGGAGGAACGGGAGGAAGGTAGCACTAGAAGGATAGGAGGAAGAGGAAAGGAAGGAATGAAGGAATCATTGAATCATAGAATCCTAGAGTTGGAAGAGACCTCATGGGCCATCCAGTCCAACCCTATTCTGCCAAGAAGCAGGAATATTGCATTCAAATCACCCCCGACAGATGGCTATCCAGCCTCCGTTTAAAAGCTTCCAAAGAAGGAGCCTCCACCACGCTCCGAGGCAGAGAGTTCCACTGCTGAACGGCTCTCACAGTCAGGAAGTTCTTCCTCATGTTCAGATGAAATCTTCTCTCTTGTAGTTTGAAACTAGGATTGCTCCGCATCCTAGTCTCCAGGGAAGCAGAAAGGAAGGAAGATAGTGGATAGATCAGGGCTAGAAAGGAAAGGAAAAGTTAAAGTGCCATCATAATTGTCATAATAATAATAATAATAATAATAATAATAATAATAATAATATAATGAAAGGAAGGGAGGAGGAAGGAAGGAAGGAAGGAAGGAAGGAAGGAGGGAGGGAGGGAGGGAGGGAGGGAGGGAGGGAGGGAGGGAGGGAGGGAGATGGAAGATCAGGGCTAGAAGGGAAAAGAAAAGAAAAAGTGCAATCATAATTATCATAGTAGTAGTAGTAATAATAATAATAATATAATGAAAGGAAGGGAGGAAGGCAAGACACTAGAAGGAAAGGAGGAGGGAGGGAGGGAGGAAGGAAGGAAGGAAGGAAGGAAGGAAGGAAGGAAGGAAGGAAGGAAGAAGAAGATCAGGGCTAGAAGGGAAAAGAAAAGAAAAAGTGCCATCATAATTGTCATAGTAGTAGTAGTAGTAGTAGTAATAATAATAATAATAATAATAATAATAATAATAATAATATAATGAAAGGAAAGTGATGGTGACACTAGAAGGAAAGGAGGAAGGACAGAAGGAAGGAAGGAAGATGGAAGATAGATTAGGGCCAGAAAGGAAAGGAAAAGAAAAAGTGGCATCATAATAGTCAAAAGAAGAATGAGGAGGAGGAAAAGAAGGGGGGAAGGTGAAAGAAAGAAACAGAAAAAAAGAAAAAAAGAGGAATCGGGGCCAGAAAAGAAATGAAAGGAAAAGAAAAAGTGGCATCACCATAGTCACATTATTATTATTATTATTATTATTATTATTATTATGAAAGGAAGGGAGGAAGGTGACACTAGAAGGAAAGGAGGGGGAAGGAAGTGAGGGAGGGAGGAAGATAGATAGATCAGTGCCAGAAAGGAAAGGAAAGGAAAGGAATGGAAAAGAAAAAGTGACATCATAACAGTCAGGAGGAGGAGGAGGAAGGAAGAGAGGAAGTTGACACTAGAAGGAAAGAAGAAAGAGGAATTAGATGGATGGTTGGATGGATAGATAGATAGATAGATAGATAGATAGATAGATAGATAGATCATAGCCAGAAAGGAAAGGGGGGAAAAGTCATAATAATAATAGGGAGGGAGGGAGGGAGGAAGTTGACACTAGAAGGAAAGAAGGAAGAGGAAGGAAGATAGATAGATAGATAGATAGATAGATAGATAGATAGATAGATAGATAGATAGATAGGTATCATGGCCAGAAAGGAAACGGGGGAGAAAATGGTATTATAACAGTAATAATAATAAAATCATAGAATCATAGAATCAAAGAGTTGGAAGAGACCTCATGGGCCATCCAGTCCAACCCCATTCTGCCAAGAAGCAGGAATATTGCATTCAAATCTCCCCTGACAAATGGCCATCCAGCCTCTGCTTAAAAGCTTCCAAAGAAGGAGCCTCCACCACACTCCGGGGCAGAGAGTTCCACTGCTGAACGGCTCTCACAGTCAGGAAGTTCTTCCTAATGTTCAGATGGAATCTCCTCTCTTGTAGTTTGAAGCCATTGTTCCGCGTCCTAGTCTCCAAGGAAGCAGAAAACAAGCTTGCTCCCTCCTCCCTGTGGCTTCCTCTCACATATTTATACATGGCTATCATGTCTCCTCTCAGCCTTCTCTTCTTCAGGCTAAACATGCCCAGTTCCCTAAGCCGCTCCTCATAGGGCTTGTTCTCCAGACCCTTGATCATTTTAGTCACCCTCCTCTGGACACATTCCAGCTTGTCAATATCTCTCTTGAATTGTGGTGCCCAGAATTGGACACAATATTCCAGGTGTGGTCTAACCAAAGCAGAATAGAGGGGTAGCATTACTTCCCTAGATCTAGACACTATGCTCCTATTGATGCAGGCCAAAATCCCATTGGCTTTTTTTGCCGCCACATCACATTGTTGGCTCATGTTTAACTTGTTGTCCACAAGGACTCCAAGATCTTTTTCACACGTACTGCTCTCGAGCCAGGCGTCCCCCATTCTGTATCTTTGCATTTCATTTTTTCTGCCAAAGTGGAGTATCTTGCATTTGTCACTGTTGAACTTCATTTTGTTAGTAATAATAATAATAATTATAGTAATAATAATAGAAAGGGAGGGAGGAAGTTGACATAATAATCTCTCTATTTTCATAAAGGTGAAAATACGTATGTGTGTATGTGGCTGGAGTGTCCACTTACATAGACAAGCTCCACAAACAGCTCTAGCTCCCACTCCTCAGGAGACACCAAATACCCTCCCTCCAATCACATTGCAGGATATTGCGAGGGCCATGAACATGTCCAAGAGTCCTGCCAATGTCCTCCATCCAACACCACACTGCCCACCACCCAAGGGAAGGCTTTCAGATGGGGACCATTCCCTCCTAGATTGTATGTGTTTCCTACACCACAGACATCCCATTGTATCATACCCTCTCCGTTGGTGTGGAATTTGCATAACCCTGCCTACTGCCTCTCCCTTAACCCTTTCCTATTCTTTTCTATGGCGCACAGCAAACAGAGGAATTGATCAGCAACTGACCACACTAGAGAGCTTTGGAGAGAATTCACCATGATTTATAGGAGTTGTAGGTCCTGAGATGTATAGTTCACCTGCAAGCTAAGAACTGCACCTGAACTCCATCAATGAAGGACTTGGAACTAACTTGGCACACAGAACCCCATGACTCCCTTTATGTCCTGGTGTGGTTTCGGGGAGGATGGACCAAAGATGATGGTGTTTGCAGTACTTTCAATCATTTTTGGCTCCCACTGACCACTGCAACCCTCACAAATGATGGATTTTGTTGTCAAACAGAGCTCCCATGACCCACTTTACTTTTGCTGAGGTTTGGGGGATGATGGACCACAGATGATGGGATTTGCAGTACCTTTTAGAGATCACTGTGGCCCCCATGAATGACAGATTGGGACCAAACTTGGGTCACAGACACCCCCATGACCCCCTTTACGTCCTGGTGCAGTTTGGGGGGGATGGACCACAGATGATGGAATTTGCAGTACCTTCAGTCATTTTTAGAGATCATGATCATCTGTGGTCCATCCCTAGCCAAAACCACACCAGGATGTAAAGGGTTACATCCTGGTGTGGTTTTGGCTAGGGATGGACCACAGATAATGGGATTTGCAGTACCTTCAGTCATTTTTAGAGATCACTACGACCCACACGAATGACAGACCGGGACCGAACTTGGCACACAGACACCCCCATGACCCCCTTTACATCCTGGTGTGGTTTGGGGGGGATGGACCACAGATGATGTAATTTGCAGTTTCTTCACCCACTTTTAGAGATCACTGCGACCCACATAAATGACAGACCGGGACCAAACTTGGCACACAGACCCACCTCACATCCTGCCAAAGTTTGGGAGAGGACAAACTGTGGATGATAGGGTTTGCAGTACCTTCACCCACTTCCAGAGAACACTGTGACCCCCACGAAGGATGGGCCTGAACCAAACTTTGAACACAGAACCCCCATGATCAGCAGAATATACTGGAGCGCTTGGAGGGGAATTCACCTTTATTTGGGGGAGTTGCAGTTCACTTACATCCAGAGAGCACTGTGAAACCAAACAATGATAGATCTGGACCAAATTTAGCATGCATACCCGATATGCCCAAATTTGAATACTGGAGGGGTTTGGGAGAGATTGACATAGAGTTTTGGGAGTTGTAGTTCACCTACAACCAGAGAAACACAGAATCCCCATGACCAACCGAACCTACTGGAGTGGTTTCAGGAGACTGACTCACCATAGTGGGAGTTGTAGTTCACCCTACAGCCAGAGAGCACACGGAACTCCACCCATGATGCATCTAGAGCAAACTTGTGCAACATGACAAACTAAGTACTGGTGGAGTTTCAGGGGGTTAACCTGGCATGATGGGAGTTGTAGTTCGCCCACAAGCATATGCATTTGGTACAGTTACAACATTGACAACACCAGGTACCCAAACTAGTATAAATAAATAATAAATATCATAAATTTAAGAGAGAGAAAAGTAATAGTCAATTATTATTATTATATTATTATTATTATTATTTAAGAGACTGAAAATGGCATAATAATAATAATAATAATAATAATAATAATATAAGAGTGAAAAAGTGCCATAATAGTTTGTTATTATTATTATTATTATTATTATTATTTAAGAGATAGAAAATGGCATAATAACAGTAATAATAAATAAATATAAAAGAGAAAAAGTGCCATAATAGTCTATTATTATTATTATTATTATTATTATTATTAGACAGAAAATGGCATAATAATAATAATAGTAATAATAAATATAAGAGAGAGAAAGTACCATAATAGTCTATTATTATTATTATTATTATTATTAAAAAGATAGAAAATGGCATAATAATAATAATAGTAATAATAAATAAATATAAAAGAGAAAAAGTGCCATAATAGTATATTATTATTATTATTATTATTAAAGAGACAGAAAATGGCATAATAATAATAATAGTAATAATAAATATAAGAAAGAAAAAGTACTATAATAGTCTATTATTATTATTATTATTATTATTATTATTTAAGAGACAGAAAATGGTATAATAATAGTAATAATAAATAATAAATATAAGAGAGAAAAAGTACCATAATAGTCTATTATTATTATTATTATTATTATTATTATTATTATTTAAGAGACAGAAAATGCTATAATAATAATAATAATAATAATAGTCCATTAAAATCAGGCCAATATCCCACTCCTGCCTTGGCTGACTTTTCCATTGAGCCTGTATTTAGTCTAATGGCTCAGCAGTTAAAGGGGAATTCCTTTGAGAAGCATTGGGATGATGTCCTTTTCTTTGGCAAACTATGCATTCATTGCAATGTCTTTCTTTTGCAGAAGCCACATGGGCTGGATCCGCAGGAATGGCGCCGAAGGGCCACCGCCATGCAGACGGTCTTTGAGGGCCTGGTCCACTCTTCCACAGACAGCGTTCGGCGGGCAAAGACAGGTCAGTGGGGCATCTGCACTGGGGAGTTAACCCACTGCTGAATGGCTCTCACAATCTAGAAGTTCAGACTGTGTTCAGATGGAATCTCCTCTCTTGTAGTTTGAAGCCATTGTTCCATTGTGTCCTAGTCTCCAGGGAAGCAGAAAACAAGCTTGCTCCCTCCTCCCTGTGGCTTTCTTTCACATATTTATACATGGCTATCATATCCCCTCTCAGCCTTCTCTTCTTCAGGCTAAACATGCCCAGCTCCTTAAGCCGCTCCTCATACGGCTTGTTCTCCAGACCCTTGATCATTTTAGTCGCTCTCCTCTGGACACATTCTAGCTTGGCAATATCTCTCTTGAATTGTGGTGCCCAGAATTGGACACAATATTCCAGGTGTGGTCTAACCAAGGCAGAATAGAGGGGTAGCATGACTTCCTTAGATCTCGACACTATGCTCCTATTGATTCAGGCCAAAATGCCATTGGCTTTTTTTGCTGCCACATCACATTGTTGGCTCATGTTTAACTTGTTGTCCACGAGGACTCCAAGATCTTTTTCACACATACTGCTCTCAAGCAGTACTGTCTTGTGCCAGAGTCTTTGCATTATTATTTACTTATTATTATTATTATTATTATTATTATTATTATTATTATTATTCTGAAACAAAAACACAGTATGTCACAGCAAACGATATATATATGTGTGTGTGTGTGTGTGTGTGTGTGTGTGTGTATGTGTGTGTGTATGTGCTGGATTTCGTATCACAAAATCACAAGTCAAACACTTCCCAAGCGTCTAGGACTGTGTGATGTATTTTCAAATTATATTATTATTACTAGCTGTCCCCTGCCATCTGTTGCTGTGGCCCAGTCTGGTGATCTGGAAAATAAAGTAATGAGAAAGTGTTTCTAATATATGTAATTCCTTTCTGCTTGTGAGGAAACAGTATTGCTTGTTGTTTCTTTGTCAGTGTTGATGTGGAGAGTGTCTGGTTTGCCTACTCTGGAATATGCAACATATCATAGTCCTTCTTTAAGGGTCTCTTTCAAATCTATGATACTATATCTATGTGTGTGTGTGAGAATCATATCTATCTATCTATATCTATGGTTGGATGGCTGTTTGTCAGGAGGGCTTTGATTAGGTTTTCTTGCCCTAGTGAAAAGAGTTGGACTGGATGGCCTTGAGTATTTTCTGTTGGTCATGGGGGTTCTGTGTGGGAAGTTTGACCCATTTCTGTCGTTTGTGGGTTTCAGAATGCTCTTTAATTGTAGTGAACTATAAATCCCAGTAACTACAACTCCCAAATGTCAAGGTCTATTTCCTCCAAACTCCATCTGTGTTCATATTTAGTCATATGGGACTTTGTGTCAAGTTTGGTCCAGATCCATCATTGTTTGAGTCCACACTGCTCTCTGGATGTAGGTGAAGTACAACTCCCAAACTCAAGGTCAATGCCCACCAAACCCTTCCAGTGTGTTCTGTTGGTCATGGAAGTCCTGTGTGCCATGTTTGTTTGAATTCCATCATTGGTGGAGTTCAGAATGCTCTTTAATTGTAGTGAACTATAAATCCCAGCAACTACAAATCCCAAATGTCAAGGTCTATTTCCTCCAAACTCCATCTGTGTTCATATTTAGTCATATGAGACTTTGTGTCAAGTTTGGTCCAGATCCATCATTGTTTGAGTCCACAGTGCTCTCTGGATGTGGGTGAACTATAATTCCCAAACTCAAGGTCAGTGTCCACGAAATCTTTCCAGTTTTTTCTGTTGGTCATGGGAGCCCTGTGTGCTAAGTTTGGCCCAATTCCATCATTGGTGGAGTTCAGAATGCTCTTTGATTGTAGGTGAACTATAAATCCCAGTAACTACGAATCCCAAATATCAAGGTCTATTTCCTCCAAACTCCATCTGTGTTCATATTTAGGCATATGGAATTTTTGTGTCAAGTTTGGTCCAGATCCATTACTGTTTGAGTCCACAGTGCTCTCTGGATGTAGGTGAACTACAACTCCCAAACTCAAGGTCAATGCCCACCAAACCCTTCCAGTGTGTTCTGTTGCTCATGGAAGTCCTGTGTGCCATGTTTGGTTGAATTCCATCATTGGTGGAGTTCAGAATGCTCTTTGATTGTAGGTGAACTATAAATCCCAGCAACTACAAATCCCAAATGTCAAGGTCTATTTCCTCCAAACTCCATCTGTGTTCATATTTGGGCATATGGAATTTTTGTGTCAAGTTTGGTCCAGATCCATCCTTGTTTGAGTCCACAGTGCTCTCTGGATGTAGGTGAAGAACAACTCCCAAACTCAAGGTCAATGCCCACCAAACCCTTCCATTGTGTTCTGTTGCTCATGGAAGTCCTGTGTGCCATATTTGGTTCAATTCCATCATTGGTGGAGTTCAGAATGCTCTTTGATTGTAGGTGAACTATAAATCCCAGCAACTACAACTCCCAAATGTCAAGGTCTATTTCCCCCAAACTCCATCTGTGTTCATATTTGGGTGTATTGAGAGCTTGTGCCAAGTTTGGTCCAGATCCATCATTGTTTGAGTCCACAGTGTTCTCTGGATGTGGGTGAACTATAATTCCCAAACTCAAGGTCAATGTCCACCAAACCCTTCCAGTATTTTCTGTTGGTCCAGTATTTTCTGTTGGTCATGGGAGCCCTGTGTGCTAAGTTTGGCCCAATTTCCATCATTGGTGGAGTTCAGAATGCTCTTTGATTGTAGGTGAACTATAAATCCCAGCAACGACAATTCCCAAATGACAAAATCAATTTTTTTGAGTGGAGGACATACATTGGACTGTTATGTGCCTTGTGTCCAAATGTGGTGTCAATTCCCCCAGTGGTTTTTGAATTCTGATGGTAGCACGAACTAACATGACATTTTTATTTATATAGATTGTTGTTGTTGGTGGTGGTGGTGGTGGTGGTGTTGGTCCCCTTCTGTTGTCCCTGGGAGGTGTTTCTAAGCCCAAGCCTCTCCGCTTCCCCTTCTGGGCCCAGATTTGCAGAGGGAAAACCACCTTTTGGCGTGGATTTTTCAAGCCTATCACTCCTTCGCCTTGGGAGTGATAGGCTTGCTTTCGGAAGGATCCCGAAAGCCTTATGAGGGGCAAATACGGGCTGCGCCTCCCCTCCCTGCCTGCCTCCCCTTCGCCATGGAAACCTGCTTTGGAGGCGTTTGCCCAGGGCTTTGGCCCTAATCCCTCTTTGGGGGGCGGCCATAACAGTAATAAAAATGTCATTTTATCCGGATCAGCGACAGGGAAGAACCCGGATCGACTCAAAGCTCTGTTTGCAAAGCAAAGCGCCAAACAGTCGTCTCCTCCGCTGCTGCTTCTCCTCCTCCTCCTCTTCCTTTCCGCGCAGCCCTTTCTTGCAAGGAAGAAAGAGGAGAAGGAAGGGCAACAGGGTCCATTTGTTGCAAAGAGAGGCATGGGGACGATGGGAGATGTAATCCCCCACCCGAGACCCATCGCAGCCCATGTTGTGGTATATAATTGTTATATTATAATGCATTATATATTATTACAGTGTTCCCTCACTTATTGCAAGGGTTACATTCCAGGATCACCCCCAATAAGTGAAAATCCACAAAGTAGGGATGCTATATTTATTTTAATACTTATACATTATTTTAATAGTTATACA
Organism: Anolis sagrei; assembly: GCF_037176765.1. Classification (NCBI taxonomy): domain Eukaryota; kingdom Metazoa; phylum Chordata; class Lepidosauria; order Squamata; family Anolidae; genus Anolis; species Anolis sagrei. Next base: position 18,209,824 of record NC_090031.1, on the reverse strand, counting down.
CTATTCTATACGCTAGTTTATAAAAACTTGAAATAAAGTCTGGAGGGAGGGAGGGAGGATTAGGGAGGGAAAGCGCTTAAGAGAGCGGCAGCAGCAAAAACCCACAAAACAGCGAAAATACCGCGATATATATTTTAAATTAATATTTTTTAAAAACTGCAAAACAGCGAGTCCACTAAAAGCAAACCACGAAATAGGGAGGGAACACTGAGGGCATTATATTACTGTATATATTCGAGTATAAGCCTACTTTTTCAGACCTTTTTTACTCGAGTCAAGGTTATTTATTACTAGCTTGGGGACCCAGCGCTGCCCGGGTTATTTGAGAAAGGAATTGTGTATCAAGGTTGGTCTTTATCCGTTATGTATATGGCTCACAGTGGTCTCAGGAAGTTAGTGAAGGTACTGTGAGTCCCATCATCTGTGGTCCATCTTCCTCCAAATTGCACCAGAATGGAGAGTGGGTCGTGGGAGCTCTGTGTGCCAAGTTTTGTTCTTGATCAGTCATTGGATGAGGGTCACAGTGGTCTCAGAAAGTGGGTTTAGGTACTGCAAGTCCCATCATCCATAGTCTGTTCTCCCCCAAACCTCACCAGAATGTTGACTTGGCCAAGGGGGCTCTCTGTGCCAAGTTTGGTCTTTCTTGGTATTTGGGTAAGTGTGGCTGTGGTTTCAGGAAGTGAGTGAAGGTACTGCAAGTCCCATCATCCATCGTCCGTCATCCTCCAAACGGCATAGGGATGCAGAGTGCGTCATGGGGGCTCTATGTGCCAAGTTTGGTCTTGATCAGACATTAGATGAGGGTTGCAGCCGTCTTGGGAAGGGAGTGGAGGTACTTGAAGTCCCATCATCCATGGTCTGTCCTCCTCGAAAGTGCACCAGGATGTAGAGTGGGTCATGGGGACTCTGTGTGCTAAGTTTGATCTTGATCAGTCATTGGCGAGGGTCTCAGTGGTCTCAGGAAGTGAGTGAAGTGACTGCAAGTCCCATCATCCATTGCCAAAGTCTTCCAAACCGCACCAGGATGTAGAGTGGGTAATGAGGGCTCTTTGTGATCCATAATTGTTGGCAGTTGTAATGGTCTTAGGAAGGGAGTGCAGGTATTGTAAGTCCCATCGTCCATGGTGCATCCCCCTCCAAACTGCACCAGGATGTAGTGTGTATCATGGAGACTCAGCGTGCCAAGTTTGGTCTTTATCGGTAGTTGGATGAAGGTTGCAGTGGTCTCAAAAATTGAGCAAAGGTACTGCAAGTCCCATAATCCATGGTCCATCCCCAGCCAAACCACACCAGGCCGTAAAGTGGGTCATGAGAGGTCTATGTGCCAAGTTTGGTCCTGATCATTGGATGAGGTTAACAGCGGTCTCAGAATGTGAGCGATGGTACTGCAAGTCCCATCATCCATGGTTCAGCCTCCTCCAAACTGCAGTAGGATGTCGAGTGGGTTTTCCAGGCTCTGTGTGCCAAGTTTGGTTTGCATTGGTAATTTTCTGACACAGCTCCTGGCCTTTTCCTTTCCTCTCTTTGTCATCTCAGAATCTTGGAATTGAGGGTGGCCAATCAGAGACCATATGCAAATAGCACCACAGCGGCAGCCAATCAGAACGCTGGCACATACTCCTCCGCTCGCACCGCCACACGTCCGCCGCATACAAACATTGACTTTTACTATATGTATAGATTTTACTCTGTTACAAATACGTAATAAATGTATTATTATTGTTATTATTATTATTATTATTATTATTATTATTACATTTATTATTTCACTTTATTATTGTTGTTATTATTACATTTATTATTTGGAAGAGACCTGGTGGGCCATCATCCAGTCCAACCCCATTCTGCCAAGAAGCAGGACAATCGCATTCAAAGCAACCCCGACAGATGGCCATCCAGCCTCTGTTTCAAAGCCTCCAAAGAAGGAGCCTCCGCCACACTCCGGGGCAGAGAGTTCCACTGCTGAATAGCTCTCACAGCCAGGAAGTTTGAAAAGTCAAAAACTGATTTTTCTTAAGTACTTGGTGGAAGGGGTCAATGGGATATTAACAAAATAATAATAATAATAATAATAATAATAATAATAATAATAATGTTATTATATTGATATTATGATCTGTCTATTTGGGAGCTGTCATTGGGCTGAGGTCAACTCCTTCCACCGGAAGCGTCTCAAGCCTTGCAAATGAATATAACTATAATAATAATAATAATAATAATAATAATAATAATAAATGTGTGAAATTATGATCTCTCTCTTTTGAGCTGAGCTGGATCCCTTTGCAAAGTGTTTTCTCTGCGAAGGCCTTTTCCCTTCATGCTTATTTATCTGCTCTGTCCCTGGCAGCTCTGCAGTCCTTCATCCGCGCTTACGCCACGTTCCCTTCTTCCTTGCGGACCATCTTCTGCCTGCGCTCCCTCCACCTGGGACACCTGGCCAAGAGCTTCGGCCTCCGAGACGCACCAGGCAACCTCAGCGCCTCCATTGCGCCCCAGAAGCAAGGCAAGAAGCAGGAGAAGAGGAAAAGGTTCGCAGACCTCCCTCCCTGCCTCCCTCCCTTCCTTCCTTCCTTCCTTCCTTCCTTCCTTCCTTCCTTCCTTCCATCTGCCAGGAGGGATTGCATTGTGTCTTCCTCATTTGACTGCGCTGGTTGGCCCTCTTTGGGAGAGCCTTCTGACTCTATTGTTCGTATATATTATTATTTAAGCAGGCTGGATGGCCCTCTGCTGGGAGGGATCAGATGGTGCCTTCCTGCATAATAGAATTGAACCAGAGACTCCTCTCAACTGTATTATTATTATTGTTCTTAATGTTATTGTTAATATTATTACTATTATTATTATTATTATTATTGTGTGGTTGTCCATCTGCCAGGAGGGATCGGATGGTGCCATCCTGCATAATAGAATTGAACCAGAGACTCCTCTCAAGTGTATTATTATTGTTCTTAATGTTATTGTTAATATTATTATTATTATGATTATTATTATTATTGTGTGGGTGTCCATCTGCCAGGAGGGATCAGATTGTGCCTTCCTGTATAATATAATTGAACCAGAGGCTCCTCTCAACTGTATTATTATTATTGTTCTTAATGTTATTGTTAATATTATTATTATTATGATTATTATTATTATTGTGTGGGTGTCCATCTGCCAGGAGGGATCGGATTGTGCCTTCCTGTATAATATAATTGAACCAGAGGCTCCTCTCAACTGTATTATTATTATTGTTCTTAATGTTATTGTTAATATTATTACTATTATTATTATTATTATTATTATTATTATTGTGTGGTTGTCCATCTGCCAGGAGGGATCGGATGGTGCCTTCCTGCATAATAGAATTGAACCAGAGACTCCTCTCAAGTGTATTATTATTGTTCTTAATGTTATTGTTAATATTATTATTATTATTATGATTATTATTATTATTGTGTGGGTGTCCATCTGCCAGGAGGGATCGGATTGTGCCTTCCTGTATAATATAATTGAACCAGAGGCTCCTCTCAACTGTATTATTATTATTGTTCTTAATGTTATTGTTAATATTATTACTATTATTATTATTGTGTGGTTGTCCATCTGCCAGGAGGGATCGGATGATGCCTTCCTGCATAATAGAATTGAACCAGAGACTCCTCTCAAGTGTATTATTATTATTGTTCTTAATGTTATTGTTAATATTATTATTATTATTATTGTGTGGGTGTCCATCTGCCAGGAGGGATCGGATTGTGCCTTCCTGCATAATAGAATTGAACGAGAGACTCCTCTCAACTGTATTATTATTGTTCTTAATGTTATTGTTAATATTATTATTATTATTATTATTATTATTATTATTATGTGGGTGTCCATCTGCCAGGAGGGATCAGATGGTGGCTTCCTGCAGCTTTTAGAGGCTCCTCCCAAATGTATTATTATTGTTGTATTATTGTTGTTATTAATGTTATTGTTGTTGTTGTTGTTATTATTATTATTATTATTGAGCAGTGGGCGAGTGTCCATCTGCCAGGAGGGATGGGATGGTGCCTTCCTGCAAAATAGAATGGAACCAGAGGCCTTTAGAAGCTCTTCCCGACTTTATTATTACTATTGTTGTTAACATTGATGTTGTTGTTGTTGTTGAGCAGTGAGGAGGTGTCCATCTGCCAGGAGGGATTGGATGGTGCCTTCCTGCATAACAGACTGGGGATCAGACTGGATGGCCTTTAGAGGTTCCTCCCAACTCTATTATTACTATTTTATGTGTGTGACTCTATGGGGAAATCCAACCCCATGGAAGGCTTCTTGGGCAGCGGATGGACAGAAGGAGTCAGAGGAGAAGAAAAAGAAAGAAAGAAAGAAAGAAAGAAAGAAAGAAAGAAAGAATATTTATACATGGCTATCATATCTCCTCTCAGCCTTCTCTTCTTCAGGCTAAACATGCCCAGCTCCTTAAGCCGCTCCTCATAGGGCTTGTTCTCCAGACCCTTGATCATTTTAGTCGCCCTTCTCTAGACACATTCCACCTTTCCATCTTTTCCTTCCTTTTCCTTCTTTTCTTCCTTCCTTGCTTCCTTCTTTCCATCTTCCCTTTCCATCTTTTCCTTCTCTTTCCATCCCTCCGTCTATTCCTTCACACTCCATCTTTTTCCTTTCTTTCCCTTTCTTACTCCCTGTCTCTCCTTCCTCCTTTCCTTCCTTTTCTTCTTTCCTTCTCTTGACATCTTTTCCTTCCTTCTTTCTATCTTCCCTTTCCAGCTCTCCCTTTCCATCTTTTCCTTCTGTCTTTTTCTTTCCATCCCTCCCATCCTTCCTTTCCATCTTTCCCTTTCTTTGCCTTTCTTACTTCTTGTCTTTCCTTCCTTCCTTATTTCTTTTCCTCTCTTTCCATCTTTTCCATACTTTTTCCCATCCCTTCCTTTCCATCTTTTCCTCCCTTTCCATCCCTTTCTCATTTTTTCTTCCTTTCTTCCTTTTCTTTCCATCCCTCCCATCCTTCCTTTCCATCTTTTCCTTTCTATGACTTTCTTACTTCCTGTCTCTTCTTCCTCCTTCCTTCCTTCCTTCCTTCCTTCCTTCCTTCCTTCCTTCCTGCTCCTAATCCTCGGTTCCCTTCTTTCTTCCCTGCAGGGACCTTGGGAGGCAGCCTGGCCCCCGGCGCATCCGCTTCTCTGAAATGCTTCGCTCTGAATACATGAGCGGATTGGATCCTGTTTCCTCCCAGCGGAAGAAGAGGAAGCGGAAGCAGGAGGAGGAGGAAGAGGAGCAAAGGTGACCCAGGTGGGCCTTTCCCAATGGGAAGAAGCCCCTTCAAGATGGACAATCCCATAATAAATCTCAAAATTAAAGCCATTCATCATTGTTTTGAATCTCGGTTCCTCTTTATTTTCCCAAAAGGATAGTTTACCATTATTATTATTATTATTATTATTATTATCATCCCAGGATCCTCTTTTCCAAAACTCTGGGTTTTTGCTAAGTCACATTTGGCACATACATCAATGTTTACATTTTCCTCAGTACGGTGGGTTTGGGGCTGAAACCTTTCCATTTTGCATTATTATTATTATTATTATTATTATTGTAGTAGTAGTAGTAGTACTGCTATGGATGGCAGCTTTGAAGTGACTGGACGGACCTTGAAGGAGCTGGGGGTGGTGACGGCCGACAGGGAGCTCTGGCGTGGGCTGGTCCATGAGGTCACGAAGAGTCGGAGACGACTGAACGAATGAACAACAACAAAGTAGTACTGCTATTATTACTATTTATTATAATTACTATTATTATTGCTAGTATTATTACAATTTATTATTATCATTACAATTTATTATAATTACTATTATGGTTGCTGTTATTATTTATTACTACTTTTATTATTAGTCATTACTATTCATCATTATTACTATTTATTATTATTATTTGTATCTGCTATTTTTCTCTAAATAGAGACTCGAAGCAGACCAAAATTAGATTCAAATTTTTAAAAACACAGTATGTCACAGCAAACGAGATATATATACTGACACATACTGTGATTTAAAAGAAAATAAATTATTATTATTATTATTTTACTGACACAAAGCACAGCAAATGAGATCTATATGCTGGATTTCGTATCACAAAATGACAAGTCGAACACTTCCCAAGCATCTAGGACTGTGTGATGTATTATTGTTATTATTATTATTATTATTATTATTATTATTATTTTACTGACACAGAAGCACAGCAAATGAGATCTATATGCTGGATTTCGTATCACAAAATCACAAGTCAAATACTTCCCAAGCTTCTAGGACTGTGTGATTTTTATTATTATTATTATTATTATTGTTATTATTGTTATTATTATTATTATTATTTTACTGACACAAAAGCACAGCAAACGAGATCTATATGCTGGATTTCGTATCACAAAATGACAAGTTGAACACTTCCCAAGCATCTAGGACAGTAGAAAAAGGAAAAACGAGGAGACGATAGGACCTCTTCGCGGAGAAGATGGGGCAATGCTGACAGGGGACAGGGAAAAGGCAGAACTACTTAATGCCTTCTTTGCCTCGGTCTTCTCACAAAAAGAGAGTCTTCAACCTCAGCAAGATGGAGTGGATGAGGGATTGGAGGACATCCAACCCCAAATTGGGAAAGAAGTCGCCCAGGAATACCTGGCCGCTCTTAATGAGTTCAAGTCCCCAGGGCCAGATCAACTACACCCAAGAGTACTGAAGGAACTAGCGGAAGTCATTTCGGAACCATTGGCAACCATCTTTGAGAGTTCTTGGAGAACGGGAGAAGTTCCAGCAGATTGGAGGAGGGCCAATGTGGTCCCAATCTTCAAGAAGGGAAAAAAGGACGACCCAAACAACTACCGTCCGGTCAGCCTCACGTCGATACCGGGCAAGATTCTGGAAAAGATTGTTAAGGAAGCGGTCTGCAAACACTTAGAAACAAATGCAGTCATCGCTAATAGTCAACATGGATTTATCAAAAACAAGTCATGCCAGACTAATCTGATCTCTTTCTTCGATAGAGCTACAAGCTGGGTAGATGCGGGGAATGCCGTGGATGTAGCGTACCTGGATTTCAGTAAGGCCTTCGACAAGATCCCCCATGACCTTCTGGCAAGGAAACTAGTCCAATGTGGGCTAGGCAAAACTACGGTGAGGTGGATCTGGAATTGGTTAAGTGGACGAACACAGAGAGTGCTCACTAATGCTTCCTCTTCATCTTGGAAAGAAGTGACAAGTGGAGTGCCATCAGGAGGGTTCTGTCCTGGGCCCGGTCCTGTTCAACATCTTTATTAATGACTTAGATGAAGGGCTAGAAGGCATGATCATCAAGTTTGCAGACGACACCAAATTGGGAGGGAGAGCCAATACTCCAGAGGACAGGAGCAGAATTCAAAACGATCTTGACAGATTAGAGAGATGATGGGCCAAAACTAACAAAATGAAGTTCAACAGTGACAAATGCAAGATACTCCACTTTGGCAGAAAAAATGAATTGCAAAGATACAGAATGGGTGACGCCTGGCTCGAGAGCAGTACGTGTGAAAAAGATCTTGGAGTCCTCGTGGACAACAAGTTAAACATGAGCCAACAATGTGATGTGGCGGCAAAAAAAGCCAATGGGATTTTGGCCTGCATCAATAGGAGCATAGTGTCTAGATCTAAGGAAGTCATGCTCCCCCTCTATTCTGCTTTGGTTAGACCACATCTGGAATATTGTGTCCAATTCTGGGCACCACAATTCAAGAGAGATATTGACAAGCTGGAATGTGTCCAGAGGAGGGCGACTAAAATGATCAAGGGTCTGGAGAACAAGCCCTATGAGGAGCGGCTTAGGGAACTGGGCATGTTTAGCCTGAAGAAGAGAAGGCTGAGAGGAGATATGATAGCCATGTATAAATATGTGAGAGGAAGCCACAGGGAGGAGGGAGCAAGCTTGTTTTCTGCTTCCTTGGAGACTAGGACGCAATGGAACAATGGCTTCAAACTACAAGAGAGGAGATTCCATCTGAACATTAGGAAGAATTTCCTGACTGTGAGAGCCGTTCAGCAGTGGAACTCTCTGCCCCGGAGTGTGGTGGAGGCTCCTTCTTTGGAAGCTTTTAAGCAGAGGCTGGATGGCCATTTGTCAGGGGTGGTTTGAATGTAGTATTCCTGCTTCTTGGCAGGGGGTTGGACTGGATGGCCCATGAGGTCTCTTCCAACTCTTTGATTCTATGATTGTATGACTGTGTGATGTATTATTATTATTATTATTATTATTTTACTGACACAAAAGCACAGCAAATGAGATCTATATGCTGGATTTCGTATCACAAAATCACAAGTCGAACACTTCCCAAACTTCTAGGACTGTGTGATGTATTATTATTATTATTATTATCATTAATATTATTATTATCAATTATTGAGATGTATTGTTGTTATTGTTATTATTATTATTATTATTATTATTATTATTTTACTGACACAGAAGCACAGCAAACGAGATCCATATGCTGGATTTTGTATCACAAAATCACAATCGAACACTTCCCAAGTGTCGAGGACAGGGGTCCTCAAACTAAGGCCCGCGGGCCAGATGCGGCCCTCCAAGGTCAATTACCCGGCCCTCGCTCAGGCTCAACGTAAGTCTGAAACGACTTGAAAGCACACAACAACAATCCTATCTCATCAGCCAAAAGCAGGCCCACACTTTCCACTCAAATACTAGTAAGTTTTCATTTAATTATTCTATTTAAGTGTTTTTTGTACTACAAATAAGATGTGTGCAGTGTGCATAGGAATTCATTCATGTTTGTTTTTTTCAAATTATAATCTTGTTCTCCAACAGTTTGAGGGGCTGTAACCTGGCCCTCGGTATAAAAAATTTGTGGACCCCTGGTCTAGGATGTGTGATATTATTATTATTATTATTATTATTATTATTATTATTATTATTTTACTGACACAAAACCACAGTATATTATTATTATTATTATTTTACTGACACAAAACCACAGTATATTATTATTATTATTATTATTTTACTGACACAAAACCACAGTATATTATTATTATTATTATTATTTTACTGACACAAAACCACAGTTTATTATTATTATTATTATTATTATTATTTTACTGACACAAAACCACAGTATATTATTATTATTATTATTATTATTATTATTATTATTTTACTGACACAAAACCACAGTTTATTATTATTATTATTATTATTATTATTATTTTACTGACACAAAACCACAGTATATTATTATTATTATTATTTTACTGACACAAAACCACAGTATATTATTATTATTATTATTATTATTATTATTATTATTATTATTATTGGTCCCTCATTTTTTCTCCCTAGAAAGACTCAAAAGGGGACCAAAGTTGGACCCAATTTGGGATTATTATTATTGTTGTTGTTGTTGTTGTTTGTGCCCTGCTTCTTCTCCCTTTTGGCCTTGATCCTCCCAATGGATTCCTTGTATGCTTTTACTCCCTTCTTTCTGGCACTCATAATAAGATTAATTATGTTGATCTCCCGGCTGGGCCTGAACAGGCGCCCCATTCATTCCTTGGCAATTAAATGCTCCCCGATTTGCATTTCTGTCCCAGGAGGGGATTAAGGCGAAGAAGAAGAAGAGGCGAACGGGCTGCTGTCCCTTTGATAGGCCTCTAATGGGGCTTCAAGGGGCTTTTGTGGGGCCGCAATGGGATTACCTCCCTCCCGCCTGGGTTTGTGTGCAGATCCTGCCAAAAGGGACTCCTTCCCACTTCATTAACCCCGAGGAGGACAATCCCTTGATTCGGACCCCGCTGGTTTGTTTTCCCCAAGGATTTGCCTTTTCTGATGCAAAACGAAAGAAAGAAAAGAAGAGAAAGAATGAAAAGAGGAGGAGGAGGACAAACAGCAGTCCCCAAAGGCTTTGGGATCAAGGCTTCCAGAAGAAGGAAGGATGATGGGAGTCGCTTCCCAGGCTCACAGACCAGGAGGGGAGAAAGTTTGGTGGAAAAATCACTGCTATGATGATAATGATGATGATGATGATGATGATGTTGTTATGGTGACGACAACAACAATAACTGACCATTTGGGATGTTGATAGATTCCTTTTCATTATTATGATTATTATATCTTGACTTGGACATCATTTTTGACACTTGTCCCGACCTTCCTTCTCTCCTTCCTTCTCATTTTGTGCCTCCTTCCTTCCTTCTTTGCCATTTTTATCCTTCCTTCCTTCATTATTGCCTCCTTTCCTATCTTCTTTTTCCATCTTTCTGTTGCTTCCTTCCCTCCAATCTCTTTTTTCCTTCCCTTCTTTCCTTCCCATCTTTTTCCCTGTTTTGTCCAACCTTCCTTCTTTCCTTGCCATTTTTGTCCAACTTTCCTTCCTATCTTCTCTTTCCATCTTTCTGTTGCTTCCTTCCTTCTTTCCCTCCAATCTCTTCTTTCCTTCCCATTTTCCCCGTTTTGTCCAACCTTCCTTCTTTCTTTGCCATTTTTTCCTTCCTTCCTTCCTTCCTCCCTTCCCTTCCCTTCCCTTCCCTTCCCTTCCCTCCCCTCCCCTTCCCTCCCTTGCCATTTTTGTCTAACTTTCCTTCCTATCTTCTCTTTCCATCTTTCTGTTGCTTCCCTCCTTCTTTCCCGCCACCAATCTCTTTTCCTTCCCTTTCTTTCTTTTGTCCCTTCCTTATCATCTTGTCCAACCTTTTTCCTGTTTTGTCCAACCTTTCTTCCTTCTTTGCCACTTTGTCCTTCCTCCCTCCCTCCCTCCCTTGCCATTTTTGTCCAACTTTCCTTCTTTCCTATCTTCTCTTTCCATCTCTCTGTTGCTTCCCTCCTTTCCCTCCACCAGTCCCTTCTTTCCTTCCCTTCCTTCCTTTTCTTCCTTCCTTCTTACTGTCTTTTCCAACCTTTTTCCTGTTTTGGTCAACTTTCCTTCCTTCTTTGCCACTTTTGCCCTTCCTTCCATCCACCCACCCACCTATTCATCTCATCTATCCATCCATTCATCCAATTATCTATCTATCTGTCCATCCCTCCAACTATCTATCCATCCATCCATCCAATTATCTATCTCCCTCCCTCCCTCCCTCTACCAGTTCATCCATCCATCCCTCCAACTATCTATCCATCCATCCATCCCTCTATCCGTTCATCCATCCATCCCTCCAATTATCTATCCATCCATCCCTCCCAACTATCTATCCATCCGTCCGTCCGTCCATCCCTCCAATTATCTATCTCCCTCCATCCATCCATCCCTCCAATTATCTATCCCTCTATCCGTTCATCCAACCATCCCTCCAACTATCCATCCATCCATCCCTCCAACTATATCCATCCATCCCTCCAACTATCCATCCATCCCTCCAATTATCTATCCATCCATCTCTTCTCTCCATTCCCTTCTTTTCTTCCATCCTGTTCATTCAAGATAGGAAAGGAGGCAAGAAAGAAGTAAGGATGGACAAAAATGGCAAGAGAGGAAGGAAGGTTGCACCAAATGGGAGGGAGGGAGGGAGGGAGGGAGGGAGGGAAGGAAGGAAGGAAGGAAGGAAGGAAGGAAGGAAGGAAGGAAGGTTGGACAAAGTGGCAAAAAGGAAGGGAGGAAGGAAGATTTTGTACAAAATGGCAAGGAATGAACAGGATGGAAGAAGGAAGGGAATGTATAGAAGAGATGGATGGATAGATAATTGGATGGATGGATTGGAGGGAGGGAGGGAGGGATAGGTAGATAGATAGATAGATAGATAAGATAAGATAGATAATTGGAGAGATGGATAGAAGGGATGGATGGATAGATAGAAGGATGGATAATTGGAGGGATGGATAGAAGGGATGGATAGATGGATGGATGGATGGATGGATGGATGGATGGATAGATAGATAGATGATAGATAGATAGATAGATAGATAGATAGATAGATAGATAGATAGATAATTGGAGGGATGGATGGATAGATAGAAGGATGGATAATTGGAGGGATGGATGGATGGATGGATAGATAGATAATTGGAGGGATGGATAGAAGGGATGGATGGAAGGATGGATAGAAGGGATGGATGGATAGGTAGGTAGGTAGATAGATAGATAGATAGAAAGATAGAAAGATAGATCGATAATTGGAGGGATGGATAGAAGAGATGGATTGATGGATAGATAGAAGGATGGATAATTTGAGGGATGGATAGAAGGGATGGATGGATTGATTGATAGATAGATAATTGGAGGGATGGATAGAAGGGATGGATGGATGGATGGATAATTGGTGCGATGGATAGAAGGGATGGATGGATGGATGGATGGATAGAAGGATGGATAATTGGCGGGATGGATAGAAGGGATGGATGGATGGGTGGGTAGATAGGTATGTAGATAGATGGAGGGAGGGAGGGAGGGATAGAAGAGATGGATGGATGGATAGATAGAAGGATGGATAATTGGAGGGATGGATAGAAGGGGTGGATGGACGGACGGATGGATAGATAGATAGATAGATAGATAGATAGATAGATAATTGGAGAGATGGATAGAAGGAAGAGATGGATGGATGGATTGGTAGGCAGTTCCCCTTTTTCGAGTAAATACCCCCCTCCTCCTCTGTTTCTACCAAGCCCATCAAGTGGTTTCTGCATCAGGTTCAGAAGCGACTCTGTTTGTAAAGAAGTTTTATTTCCACATTAAAAAAGGGGGAGAGAAAGAGCTTTGTTTCCCTGTTTTCGTTTTCTTCCTCCCTTCTTCTTCTTCTTCTTCTTCTCCTCCTTCTAAGGCAGACTCCTCTTTCCTTCCTTCCTTCCTTCCTTTTCTCCTCCTTTCTGTTCTTTTTGCGACCAAAGGCCCGCCGGGAGGAAGTGCGTCCTATACAGATGTACAGACTGTTACGAGACTCAACTTTTGCACAAAGACGTCCCTCGGGTTTCACCAATAAATAATCATTATCCATATACATGTATGCACACGATATTTACAAAAACGCAGCCACAGAAAACCCAACCTGGTTTTGTTTTTGTCTTGTCTGGTTTCTGATTTTCCCAATTGGCTGGGGATGATGGGAACTGGAGTCCAATGTTGATCCCTCCATTGATGGATAGAAGGGTCCCCCCAACATTGACTCCAATTCCCATCATCCTCAGAGATGGGGCCGAAGGTGATGGGAACTGGAGTCCGTTGATATAGATAACATCTTAGGGACACAATGGCCTCCAACTCCCATCACCCCTGACCCACTGGCTGAAGATGATGGGAATTGGAGTCCAATGTTGATGCGAAGTGTAAGCCTTCATCAATGTATGGCAGGGCCCTGACACTGACTCCAAGGCTCATCATCCACAGTAGTTAGGGGTCAATGGGGATGAGAACTGGAGTCTGTTGCTATAGTTCAAAGCCTTAGGGAAGCAATAGACTCCCACCTCCCATCATCCTCGATCATCAGCTGGGGATGATAGGAACTGGAGTCTAAACTGAATCATAGAAAAAACCCTTAAGTGATAGATCTGGTTCAGAAAAGCCCCATAACTGACTCCAACACCCATCATCCAACAGTTAGAGGTAAAGGAGGATGGGAACTGGAGTCCATCAATATATATAAAATGGGTTTAAGGAATACATACTCCAACTCCCATCATTCCGGACCGAATGACAGGGCGAAGGGAATTGGGAGTCCAATGTTCATCTCATACATTGGTGGACTGGTTTTGACTCCATACCCATCATCCACAGCAGTTGGGGGGTTAAGGAGAATGGGAACCAGAGTCTGTCAATATGCAACACAAGCTTAGGGAAGCCATGGACTCCTTCAATATTCTGACTATTGGCTGAGGATGATGGGAACCGGAGTCTATCCACATGGAAAGCAGTGATCTCTGTTTCCTTGATCATCCGCCATCCTGGAGTCCCATCAAAACAGGACATGCTGAATAATGGGACTCCAACTCCCAGCATCCTGACCAATGGGCTGTGGATGTTGGGAATGGATGGGAAGAGCAGGCCTTCCTTCCCTGGCAGGATTGGTCCAGAAGGCTCAGCCCCATGGGAGCCCAGATCCAGGTGGGAAGGATGATGGGGTTTGCAGTCTCCTTCCCTTTCCTCCTTCTGCGTTTGGCAAACATTTCTGGGGGAGAAGACAGAAGAAGAAGCAGATGAGAGCAGCCAACCTCAGGGATTCCTTTCTCTGCGGGACTGCAACTCCCATCAGCCTCACCCGGGAAGTAGGGGATGATGGAAGCAGCAGTCGGCAAGGAGTAAACAAGAGCAGCGGATCAGGCTTCCGGCCCTGTCTGGTCCGGTTCACAAAGTGCTTCGTTTGGGTCCGAGTGTCCAAATAGTCCAGAGACACGGGGATGATGGGAGTTCTGTTGAGTTTGCCCTCCTTCTGAACACTGTTGGAAGTGCCACCTCGGCAAGACAAAAGGGACTGCATGTCCCATCACCCCCCGAAAGCAAGGGGGTCTTCAGCAGCAGCAAGAAGTGGAGCCAAGTCCTTTGAGCGTAAGCGTGGGACTACAATCCCCATCGTCCTGTCCAAGCCGACTTATAGGAAATGTCCCATTGTCCTCTTAAAGTCAGCAGCAGCAGTAAGGATACAGCATGGGACTACGGCTCCCATCATCCCCTCCACAAAACAAAACAATGGGTCAGCAGCATTAGCAAGAAGTGCAGTGGGAGGGGAGTCCCTTGAGCTAAGCCAGTTTTGAGGGTGGGACTACAATTTCCATCATCCCCATAAAACGAGGGGTCAGCAGCAGCATCAAGAGTCCCTTACGCGGTCTGACGTGTGGGACTACCGCTCCTATCATCCTGCCCTATTGACACCTCCACATTTGTGTCATAGAGGGACTGCATATCCCATCATCCCCTCCCCGAAATGAAAGGTCGGCAGCAGCATCAGACAGAAGTGCAAGAGGGGGGTGTCCCTCAAGTGAATCCGGTTTGGAGCATGGGACTACAACCCCCATCAGCCTCGCCCATCACCCTCTCTCAAATAATGAGGGTCCAGTGGGGAAGAGGGGAGGACCACCTCTCCCATTGTCCATGTGTGCTTGTCATGATCATTCTTGCCATGCAACTATGAGCCACCCAGTATTGACATAGAGCCCATGGCAGGTGGCCTCAAAGGAGGCCACATGGACCGGCCATAGAAGTCAATGGCAGCTGAGGTGGGAGAAGGTGGGCTCTGATATGTGGGAAAGGGCAGGTACCAGAGATTTGGGGTGATTGAGGACATTGTAGAAAAGGCCCTGTAGAGACGGGCAAGAATGCGAGACTCTTGACTTCCAAACAATACGGTGTTCCTTCACTTATTGCAAGGGTTACGATTCAGGACCTCACTCAGAGAGCGACGGCAGCAAAAACCCGCGAAACAGCGAAAGTACCGCGATACATATTTTAAATTAATATTTTTGAAAACCGCAAAACAGCAAGTCCACTAAAAGTGAACCATGAAGTAGCAAGGGAACACTGTTAAGAGGTCTGGTACTTTCAGCCCTTGTGCATCTTGGTGTGTTCCGTCAAGAGAAGACTGAACCCACAACAACACAGTTGGCGCAAAGAATCCTTACAATCTGTTTAGAATCAAGTTTTGGACTTCAACTCCCACAATTCCTAACAACCTCAGGGAAAACAGAGAGGGTCAACCAGGTACAGGAGCAATACTTGAGGTGCTACACAAACTACCAACAGGATAATTGGACAAAATACTTGATGTATACACAGAGGCAGCCCTAGGTAATTTTCAATGGTAAGCAAACAGTATTTTGGCGCCCCCCCCCCCCTAACCAATCATTGATATATATTTTCTGTTCATGGTGGGAGATCTGTGTGCCATATTTGGTTCAATTCCATCATTGGTGGAGTTCAGAATACTCTTTGATTGTTGGTGAACTATACATCCCAGTAACTACACTTGCCGCACTTGCTCCCTTGCCTGGCCCGCTTTGGATCCGGAGGCGTGCCTGAAGACCAGCATCCTGACTTTCTCCTCAGCCATTGGGACCAAGAGAGAGAGAGAGAGAGGTGGAGATGCCCACCTTTCCTGAAGTTAGGCGCAAAAACAAAGGAGGGAGCGGAGGTGGGAGATACCTCCAGCCGGAGGGGCTCTCTCTCTCTCTCTCTCTCTCTCTCGGTCCCAATGGCTGAAGAGAAAGTCAGGAGAAGAGGCGACTTTTGGTGCGCACGCTGGGGTGTTCAGACATACCTCCGGACCCAAAGTGGGCCGGGCACAGCGGCTCCGCCCCTTGGCCCACCCACGGATTGGGGAGAGGAGAGGAGGGGGGTGGAGCGCCGGGGGATCGGGAAAGGGAGCCGGTCATGGGGAAGGGATCGAACGCGGAGATCGATTGAGCGCCGGCTCTGCTCATGCACCCAGTGGCCGGGTGGAGCAGGAACGAGAGGGGCTAGGCGAGGCTCAAGGGCCCGGCCCCTTTGGGAAGAGGATCGCCCAGCAGCGAGGGAAGAAAGCCGAGGCTCCCCCCGGACTGCTAGGGCTGTTGTGAGCTGAGGGGGCGCTCCTCAAGTGGCAGTTGAGGGGCATTTACAGAGGCGCCTCTGCGCCCCTGGCAAAAAAAGTTTTATGCGACCGCTTACTTCGCGTAATGGACGAGCCGCCCCTGCGTATACAGAAATCTCTTATAACAATATGCTCCGTTCCAGCGCAGGACACTCCCTATTTCAGAGGGACACAATCTGCACACCTTGCCAAGGGGCCCTTCACAAATTTGTGGTATACAGTGTTCCCTCACTTATCACGGGTGTTACATTTTCCACCCGCGAAAAATTAAAATCCACGAAGCAGGAACGCTAAATTTATTTTAATATTTATCAATTATGTTAGTAGTTATACAGTGTTCCCTCGCTTATTGCTGGGGTTACGTTCCAGGACCTCCCGCAATAAGTGAAAAACCACTATGTAGGGACGCTATATTTATTTTAATATTTATACATTATTTTAGTAGTGATACACTATTTTAAGTCTTTATAAATTTAAAATCAAGTGAAGGAAAGGAAGGAAAGGCATTTCAAGGCTGGAGGGAGGGAGGACTGAGGAGGGAAGGCGCCTCGGAGAGCGACGGCAGCAAAGACCCGCAAAACAGTGAAAATACAGCGAGACAGAATATATATATATTTGAAAACCGCAAAACAGCGAGTCCGCTAAAAGCAAACCACAAAGTAGCAAGGGAACACTATACACTATTTTAAGTTTTTATAAATCCTCCCCACACTTATATACTATATAACCCTCCTGTTTAAGGAGCTCCACTGGCTGCCGTTCATTTTCCGGTCCCATTTCAAGGTGCAGGTTCTTACCTATAAAGCCCTGAACGGTTTGGGACCCGCCTACCTGCGTGACTGCATATCTGTGTACGAACCCACACAATCCCTTCGATCATCTGGGGAGGCCCTGCTCACGCTCCCACCTCTATCGCAAGCGCGATTAGTGGGGACAAGGGAGAGGGCTTTCTCAGTGGTGGCCCCTCGACTCTGGAACTCACTCCCCAAGGATATCAGACATGCCCCAACCCTTTAGAAGGAGCCTGAAAATGTGGTTGTTCCAGTGTGCCTTCTCAGAATAAGGAAACTCCCAGCAATATGTCCTTGAAATGCACTTTACTATTGATCTAGGAATGTCTGCACGCCCCATCACTCTCTGAAAACTCTATCCTAGTTCATATTTCATCTGTTCATGTTCAGCATTATTCTTATTTTAATTATTATATTTGGCCCAGCCATAGGTTTTTAATGTCCTTGTGTTACTGTTATTGTTTATTTTTTGTTATGAGTTTTATTTTATTGTCTGTATTAATTGTTGTTATTGCTTTATCACTGATGTATTGCGGGCTCAGCCTCATGTAACCGCACCGAGTCCCTCGGGAGATGGTAGCGGGATATAAATAAATTTTATTATTTTATTATTGTTGTTTATGTAATCCTCAGCTCTGGCTTTATCCGCAGAGGCAGCTCTTAAGTCCATATTGAAAAAACGCAAAACAGTGAGTCCGCAAAAAGTGAACCACGAAGTAGTGAGGGACCACTGTATAAAAATATAAAATAATATATTATATGATGTTATATTGTTGTTATTATTATTATTATTATTATCTCTCATTCTTCTTCCCTTTTCCCCTCAAAGGATGTTGCTCTCAAGTCCATAGCGCTTCTGAAATTTATTAAACCACCCCTTGCTGACAGTGAATATGCCTGATTTGGTGGGAGAACCAGTCAATGCATGAGATTGTTCTTTTACCGAGTACCACAAAACCCCGCAAAACAGCAAAAATACGGCGATAAATATTTTACATTAATAATGATTGAAGAACCGCAAAACAGCGAGTCCGCAAAAGCGAACTGCAAAGTAGCAAGGGACAACTGTACACCGAACGCAGAAACCTGGAAGCACCCCAAACGCCATGCAGAATGCCCCCAAAGCAGTTGAAGTGGGCCAAATTCTCTCCCAATTTTGACTTTGAGCTAAAGATGCATGGGTTGAAGACACGAGACCTCTTTAAAGTTTGGAATCCAAGAGTCTCGCACTACTGCTCGTCTATATAAAGCCTTCACTACAATGACCCACAACCTCTGTTGCCTGGTGCTTGCTCTTTCCCACATACCAGAGCCCACCTTCTCCTACCTCAGGGCCATTGACTTTTACGGCCGGTCCACGTGTCCTTGCAGCATCCTGTCCCCACTTTCAGCCATCGACCATGTGCTCAGGTCAGGACTGGGGAACTCAGAGTTGCATGGCATGAGTGATCATGACAGTGCTTCACCGGGGCTGTGCCGACCTGGGCATGACCCCCGCTAGCCCCCCCTCAGCCGCGCCCAGCCCGTGAAGCAGGAGGCGAGGCACCAGGGGTCGCGGCAGAGGGGGGGTCACAGCAGGGGTGACAGGGGATGGGGTGACGGGGGTGACGGGGCCGTGTGGGGGAGGGGCCCCCCGGTAGAGGTAGAGGGCAGCGGCAGCGGAGGGGTCAATCCCGGGCAGCCCTCCTGGGGGAAAGAAGTAGGGCGGTGGGAAGAGGCGCTGCAGCGCAGAGTAGTTGCCGGCCTCGGCCAGCAGCTCCAGGCCCACAGCAGTCTGGCGCTTCCACTTCGTCCTGGAGCAAAAGAGGGAGAGACAACAGCATCAGCATCAGCATATAGACAGAGCCGCTTAGAGTCTCCTTGCGGAGAATATGAATAAATATAATATATAATAATAATAATAATAATAATAATACAGACATAGCCACTTTGGTCTTCTTACAGAGAGTATTAATAAACATAATAATAACGCATTAATAATACATTAATAATAATCATTATTGCATATCGCAATAAATATAATATATAAATAATAATAATAATAATAATAATAATATAGACATAGAGCTCATCCCATTCCATGGATTTGAGCCACTGACCTTTTGGTCAGCAAGTTCAGTGGGTCAGCAGTTTAACCTGCTGAGCCACTATATTGATTATATTTATCATTATTATATTTATTATTATTTCTATTACATTTATCACCATTATATTTATTATTCACACTATCATTATTATATCTATTATATGATCATATTTATTATCACCATTATTACGCTGTTTATCCCCTAGAATACAATGGAATAGAATAGTATTGTGTACAAATACTATATATATATATTTACACACATACAAATATACGTTATATATTATTTTGTCTTCAATGTAATCAGTTTCTGAAGGATTTCAAGCCCATTATCCCCGGCTGCAGAGACCCATTCACCCGCCGACCGCTTTTCTCCGTTCAATTATTTATCGCCATCATAATTGTGTGATTACTGTAACGGCGCTTAATTATTGATGCCCTACGCAAGTAATTAGGATCCATTATTAATGGGGGAGAAGTGTGACTCTTTCAAAAACGAGGGAGGAAAGCAAACATGTCAATGTTCAACAGCCTGGGCTTCACTGATTGAATTGTCGAGTGGTTTCTTTAAATGGTTTTTAATTCGTTTTTAACTATTTTGGCCCCGACTTCTGTTTTCATTTCTCTTTGAGCCGTTCCGTTTTGAAGTATCAGGAGCTGATTTTGAGTCTTAGGCCAAAATTGTAGGCCAAAGAAGTTCAACAGAGGGCGTATTTCATTTGGGTCTTGAGGGCACCAGGTGAACATGCAACAATCAGCCAATCATCAAGGTAGGGAAAGAGTACAACATTGTTTTTGGAGGTGCACCGCTACTACCGACATGCACTTGGTGAATACTGTTGGTGCCGTGGCCAAAACGAAGGGGAGGACTGTGAATTGGTAGGTCTGGTAAAGGACTCTGAAGGAGAGGAAGTGACTGTGAGAGTGGTGTACCGCAATGTGGAGGTCGATGGACACAAACCAGTCTCCTTTGCGGAGCAGAGGAAGGATTGATGATACCGTGACAATTCTGAATTTTTTGGCAATATAAATGTGTTTAGGTCCCTCAGGTCCAGAGTATAGCAGAGGCCTCCAGCTCTTTTAGGGAAAGGCAAAGTATCGAGAAAAAGGTTGTTGTGTCTTCCTGTGATGTGACAGGTTGCATGGCACTATTGGTAAGTAGGGAGCAGACCTCTTCCATTATTGCCTGTGAAGGTTGGTTGTTGAGGATGTTCCCTGTCGGTGAGGAGCTCTATGAATTTTAATGTGTAGCCTTTTTCTGGAGAACTCACGCATCTGAAGTAATGGTTCTCCAGGCTTGCGAGTAACGTACGAGGTGGTCACTCAAGGAATTTTTGTCTACATCGTCGGGTGTTGTAAAGTTCAGTTGTTGGGATGGACTTGGTGTGGTGGTGATAGTGGTAAGTGATAAAGACACAATATCATCTGTCACAATGTCAAACACAGGGCTTGGGCTGATTGTTAGCCAAGCGGGTTTGGTAATTCTGGGTTGTTGAGGCTGACATGGTTGCTGTGTCAGTGAGGTAGGAGTGGGTCTATAGTGCTGGCGGTAATTCTGCTGGCCATAGCGGCAAAAACGCTGTTGGTTCCAATGGGAATTTTGCGGTTGATTCCACATTTTGCTGCCAACAACTTAAAGTCCTGATTGGATTTCAATTTGTTGTCCATGCCTGAATGAAATAAATCTAAGGCATCAAAGGGAAGGTCTTCGATCACCCGATGGGATGCTGTTGAGAGGCCAGAGAGGTGGAGCCACACGTGTCAACAGACTGCTATGGCATGGGTGATCATTTTGCTGCTGTGTCTGCTGTGTGTTTGGACATGTGGATCTGGTGATGTGCAAGCGAGGTGGCTTCCTGTTGAAGGGACGACCATACTGCTTGGTCCTCTTCTGAGAGTTTGACGTGGAAGAGTTGCACCTTTCACCTTTCATGCAGGCCTCGTAGTTGGAAATTCTTATCAGTAAGGATGCACCAACTGCATCAAACCTAGTATAATAATAAATATAATAATGATAATTGGATGTAGATATAAATATAATTATGATAATTGGACATTAGTATAATAATAAATATAATGATGATAATTGGATCTATAATGGAGAGACGGATCTCCTGTTCTGATACCAGACTTGGGTGTCGGAGAGGACGAGGGCAGTAGCAAGCTTAACGCGGAATCAACAGAATGATAGTAATAAATATGATAATGATAGCTTGATAGAATGGAAATGGACCTCCTGTTCTGGGACCAGATCTTCCGATTTTCTTCCGATTTCCGACTCTTCTGATTTGTTTGCACATGCCTAATAAATAGATATAATAGAGAGATCTACCTCCTGTTCTGGTACCAGGTCTTGACCTGCGTGTCGGAGAGGGAGAGGGCGGCGGCGAGCTCCATGCGGTCCTGCACGCTGAGGTACTTCTGCCGCTCAAAGGAGCGCTCCAGCTGCGCCAACTGGTGGTCTGTGAATGCCGTGCGTGCCTTACGAGGTTTCTTCAGCCGGCAGCCCGGCCCAGAACCGGAACCCGATGACGATGAGGAGGGCGAGGACGAGGGTGAGGATGAGGACGGGCAGCACGAAGAGGAGGGGGCAGGGCAAGAGGAGGGAGTGGGGCAAGGTGGCGCCGGGGGCGTGGCTCGCGAGCTGGAGATCTCCCGCTCCGCCTCCTCCTTCACTGCGCAGAGAGAGAGAGAGAGAGAGAGAAAGGGAGAGGGTTATAATTAGTACTGTTATTATATTACATGATTATTATATTACTAGCTGTCCCCTGCCACGCGTTGCTGTGGCCCAGTCTGTATATATGTGTTATGTGTGTGTATATATTTGTTTATATGTGTATTTGTGTTTACATATGTGGTCTTGCACATGTGTTGTAATGTACTTTTTTATTTTTTTGGCTTTTTAAGTCCCTTTCCTGTGTTTTTCAGTGTTTTTATGAGTGATGGTCACTTGTTGGCCTGGTACGTGTATTGTGTCCAATTTTGGTGTCAATTCATCCAGTGGTTTTTGAGTTATGTTAATCCCACATACGAACGTTACATTTTTATTTATTTATTTATTTATTTATTTATTTATTTAGATAGATAGATAGATAGATAGATAGATAATTTTTATTATGGTCCAAACACCCTTATTACACTTAGCATACAAGTTATACAGGTAATGAAATTATATAGATTTATACAGATGACAATATATTATTACAATTATTTCCATCTATTATACCTACTATTATCATCATTACCATTTACCTATTGTTTAGGTTACAATTATTATTATTATTATTTTATATTATATTATGTCATATTATTATGTTATTTGTATTATTAATGCAATTATTATTATCTATTATGACCTATTATAGAATCATAGAATCAAAGAGTTGGAAGAGATCTCATGGGCCATCCAGTCCAACCCCATTCTGCCAAGAAGCAGGAATTTTGCATTCAAATCACCCTTGACAGATGGCCATCCAGCCTCTGTTTAAAAGCTTCCAAAGAAGCTTATGACCGTGTTTTCTTAAATACATCGGTTTGCTCCTGATATGATAAATAAATAAGTTTCTCAAGTCACTCCTGACACCAAAAAAATTATCATTACTATCATTGTTAGGGTGTATATGTGTGTGTGACATGCACAAGAAGTGGAAAAGGGGAGAAACCACCAAAGAAGAATGAGCAATACTATAACATAATATACTACGTAGAAATATAATAAATATACTATAGTACTATATTAGACATATATTATTAGTATATACCTATAATATATAGAAATATAATAAATATACTATAAGCATACTATAATACTACATTATAATATAGATAGATAGAATAGAATATATACAGGAAATATACTAAATATTCTATAAATATGCTAGAATATTAGAATATTATGTAAGATGAGAACAACAACAACAACAACACTTCCTTTTGTACTTAAATAATGACATAAATAAATATATTGTTACATAATACTTCTACTAATAAGAACAGCCTCTGTTCTCATTAGTAGTT
The DNA here is from genome assembly GCF_037176765.1 of Anolis sagrei. Taxonomy (NCBI): domain Eukaryota; kingdom Metazoa; phylum Chordata; class Lepidosauria; order Squamata; family Anolidae; genus Anolis; species Anolis sagrei. Next base: position 18,186,422 of record NC_090031.1, on the reverse strand, counting down.
CCAATGGGGTTTTTCCAACTTGGTCCTGAAGTCAGGGAATAATAATAATAATAATAATAATAATTATTATTATTATTATTATTACTTAGAGTTGTCGTTCTCATTATTATTTGTCTGAACCTCTCATCAAGTAGCTATCTTACATAATTTATTTTTGTGTCAGGAGCAACTTGAGAAACTGCAAGTCGCTTCCGGTGTGAGAGAACTGGCCGTCTGCAAGGACGTTGCCCGGATATGTCACCATCCTGTGGAACACGAGAAGCTGGAACTGACAGGTGGGAGCTCACCCCGCTCCCCGGATTCGAACCACCGACCTTCAGGTCAGCAGTTCAGCCGGCACAAGAGTTTAACCCATTGCACCACCATTATTACTATTATTAATAAAATAACAATAGTAATAACAACAACACTCTGTAACAACAACAAATGCTTTTGTACTTAAATAATTACATAATACATAGTTACATAATAGTACTACTAATGAGAACAGCCGCTCCTTACATAGTTATTTTCCTCTCATTACATAATACTATTAATAACAATTGCAGCCACCCTTCCAATCATTGCTTCGCCTCTCATTACATAATAACCTCCCCTTGAAATAATAATAGTAATAATAAAAATCTCCCCTTAAATTAATAATAATAATGATAATAAATAGGTGTGTCCCCTTAAATAATTATTTTTCTCCCATTAAATATTATAATAATATTTTATATATTATATAATATATTTATAATAATATATAAATTATTAATATTATCCCCCTTTGCTTTGCCTCCCTTTGAAATAATAATAATAATAATAATAATAATAAATCTCCCCTTAAATTAATAATAATAAATAGTTGTGTCCCCTTAAATAATTGTTTTTTCTCCCATTAAATATTATAATAATAATATTTTATACATTATAATATATTTATAATAATATATAAATTATTAATATCATCTCCCATTGCTATGTCTCCTTTTGAAATAATAATAATAATAATAATAATAATAAATATCCCCTTAAATTAATTATAATAAATAGTTATGTCCCCTTAAATAATTATTTTTCTCCCATTAAGTATTATTATAATAATATTGTATACATTATATAATATATTTATAATAATATATAAATTACTATCATCCCCCATTGCTTTGTCTCCCTTTGAAATAATAATAATAATAATAATAATAATAATAAATATCCCCTTAAATTAATTATAATAAATAGTTATGTCCCATTAAATAATTATTTTTCTCCCATTAAATATTATTATAATAATATTGTATACATTGTATAATATATTTATAATAATATATAATTAATATCATCCCCCTTTGCTTTGCCTCCCTTTGAAATAATAATAGTCATAATAATAACAGTAATATAACATCTGTAAAACATTTTGTATTGATTCTCCCTGATTGAACCCGATAAAGTAAATTTAAATTCTTTATTCCATAGGTATTCCCATTTGTCCAATTCTATTGGTCTGCCTAGGTCCTTGGCCCAGGATATCATTACTGTCTTGACTCTGTTGTCCTCCATGTTATAACTTAGTATGTATTTATATAATCTAGAGATTAACCCTTTATCCCCCCTTTTCCAAATTCTTTCCAATTCTGATTCTTTGGTTGCAAATCCAATCCTCAAATCTTTTTTGTATCTTTCATGCAGTTGGTGATATCGAAACCAATCATTAATCTCCAATTCTTCCCGACCTTTTAATTTCCATTTTTCATTTTCTCTAATGAGGTATTCTTTATATGTTCTTGTTTCTACCCTTAAGGTTGGTCTTGTGACTGCTTCTAGTGGCCTCAGCCAAAGGGGGGTTTTTGGTTCCATACCTTTTCTGTATTTTTTCCAAATATCCAATAGTCCCCCTCTAATTATATGTTTATTAAAATCTTTATTTAGTTTATCTCCATTATACCACACATATGCGTGCCAGCCGAATCGTAATCCAAATCCTTCCAAATCTAGTAGGGTCTTGTTTTCTAATTTTATCCATTCTTTCAGCCAGGACATTGCTGCAGCCTCATAATAGGTCCTTAAATCGGGTAAGCTTAGCCCCCCTCTTCCTTTATCATCAATTAAATTTCGGTATGCTATCCTCGCTCTTTTCCCAGCCCAAATAAAATTAGTAATCTCTCTTTTCCATTTCTCAAAGATTTTTGTTCCTTTAATAATAGGTATATTTTGAAACAGGAATAACATTTTGGGGAGTACCATCATTTTTATTACTGCAATTCTGCCCATCCAAGTTAGGGGGATTGTTTGCCATCTAGTGAGATCTTTTTTTATGTCTTCCCATGTTCTAACGTAATTGTCCTGGAATAGATTGATATTTTTGTTTGAAAGCCAAATTCCTAGATATTTTACTTTTGTTATCACCTCGCAGTCTGCTGCGGCCTCCAATTTCTTGCGACTTTTAACATCTATATTTTTTACTAAAAATTTAGATTTCTCCTTATTTATGATAAATCCTGATATGTCACCATATCTTTGGATTGTATCCAATAGTTTTTTAATACTTTGTAGTGGGTTAGTTAGGATACAGACTATATCATCTGCATAAGCCCTAATTTTTAATTCTTGGCCGCTGATCTTTAAACCAGTGATTTCTTTCTCTTCCCTTATCCTTACATTTAAAATTTCTAATCCCATAATAAACAATAGTGGGGACAACGGACAGCCTTGTCTTGTCCCTTTTTGTATGTCAATGTAGTCTGATAGTTGACCATTTATTTTTAATCTTGCTCTTTGATTGGTGTATATTGCCCCTACTGCCCTTTTAAATTGGTGGCCAACTTCGAATTTTTCTAGCACTTTTTCCAAATAAACCCAACTAACATGGTCAAAAGCTTTTTCTGCGTCAATAAAGAACAATGCCAGATCTCTAGTTGGGTCTTTGTCTGCTATTTCCAGGGTGTTCAATATCAGTCTGATGTTTTGATTTACTTGTCTTCCTGGGAGGAACCCCACTTGATCTTTATGTATTAATTGTGCCAGTGCTTGCTTAATTCTGTTTGCCAATATAGTGGCGAATATTTTATAATCACAGTTCAACAAGGATATTGGTCTGTAATTTTTAATTAAATCTAAATCTTTATCATGTTTAGGCACTAAAACAATTATGGATTCCTTCCATGACTCTGGAAGTTCTCCCTTTTTCATTACCGAATTCATCACTGACACCAACAATGGGACCAGCTCTTCCTTAAATGTTTTATAATATAGAATTGAGAGTCCATCTGCCCCAGGGGACTTGTTTGCTTTAGCCAAATTTATTGTCCTAATTACTTCCTCTGGTGTGATTTCTCTATCTAAATCAGCTTTCATTGCTTCTGAAATTTGTTTTAAATTTGTCTCCTCTACATACTGCGAGATTGTCCTGATCTCCCCCTGAGTTCTTTTATATAGGTTTGCATAGTATTCTTCGAATAGTTTTTGTATCTGTTGTGAATCAGTGATAATTTCACCTTTGTTTTTTATTCTCGTTATCAATGGTTTTTTCTTTACATCTTTTATTTGCCAAGCTAATAATTTCCCTGGTTTGTTTGCGTTTTCAAAAAAGTTGTATCTATTAAACATCATTTTCCTTTCTATTTCACTAGCAATTAGCTGTTCATATTGTTGGTGCAGTTTTTTTTAATTCTCCTTGTAATCTCATCTTTGTTCCTTTTTCTTTTTCTATTTCTAATTCTTTTGTCCTAATTTTTGCCAACAACTCCAGTTGGGCCTTGTTTTTTCCTTTGAACCAAATCGAGTTTTGTTGTATCAGTAACCCTCTAATTACTGCTTTTCCAGCCTCCCAAACTATTCCCTCCTTCATTCCTTCTTTAGAGTTGTCCTTTAAGTAATTAATAATTCCTGTTCTAAGTTTCTCTCTATGTGACTTAATTTTCAAAATGTAATCATTCATTCTCCAAGCTCTATTTCTTTTATATCCCACACTTAATTTCATTAATATTGGGTTATGGTCGGCTAATACTCTAGGTAATAACTCAATTTTCTCTGTTTTTCCCACTAGTTCCTTAGTACCAAATATCAGGTCAATTCTTGAGGATGTGCCATGTCTATGTGAATAATATGAATACTCTTTTCTTGTTGGGTTGTGGACCCTCCAAATATCATAAAGTTCCCAATGCTGGATTTCCCTTAAGAAGGATCCCGGGAGTTTGCCTTCCTTTCTGTCCTTTTTTACTTTACTATCTCTATCCTCTTTGGGCACCATGACTCCATTAAAATCCCCCATCCATAACATTTCCTTTTCACCATATTCTGCTAATATGCGTGTTAGCTTTTTGTAGAATGCTTTTTGTTTGTTGTTGGGAGCATACACTCCAACTAATAGTACAGGTTTTTTTTGAATACACACCTTTATTATTAATATTCTACCTTCCTCATCACAAAATATTTTCTCTGGTGTCAGTTCATTTCTTATATAGAACAGTACTCCATTGGTCTTTTTGTTGTTACATGCTGTAAATAATTGGCCCAACCTTTCCTTTTTTAACAGGTGACTATCCTCATAAATCAGATGTGTCTCAACCAAACATGCTATGTCTGGTTTGATTTTCTGCAAGTAATGAACCACTTTCTTGCGTTTATAGCCGTTATTTAAACCGTTAATGTTGGAAGCTATAATTTTTACACTTTGTATAGACATCTTAATCTACTCTACCCCATCCTATCCCTCCCACCCCCCACCCTTTCCAATAAGAAAAGAAAATACATTACATTTCCTGATACATATTACATTGCTCTTAATGTTCCATTATTTACTAGTCTATTCCCCCGCTGTTCCTTCTTCTTCTTCCACTTCTTCATCATTTTCCTCTTTTTCTTCCTCCATTTGAGCGCTCTCCTTCTCGTTTTCCTTCCGCTCTGGCTCTCTCCTTTCCTGTAGCACCCCTTTACCCCTTCCATGTCCTTGTCTCTCATCGCCTGCGTGCAGTCTTTCTCCATCCGGGAAATCCTGGGCATATTTCCTTAGAAATTGTTCAACCTTCCCTGAATCTGTAATATAGTGTCTCTTTGCCTTATGGTAGAAGGAGATCCCCTGTGGAAACAGCCAGCGAAATGGGGTTCCTCTGCTCTTCAATTTAACCACCAGTGCATTGAATTCTTTTCTTTTTCTGAGAAGCCTTCCTGGGATCTCCTTCATCATTAATATTTTCTTCCCCTCAATCACAATTGGGGATTCATATTGTTTTTTCAGCACTATCTCCTTAAATGTTTTGGCAACAAATTGAATTATACAATCCCTAGGTACTTTTTTTTGTCTTGCGAAGGCTGAGTTGATTCTGAAACATGTTGAGATTGAAGCATGAATAATGTCCAAATCTTGCTCTTTCAGTAACCCTGCCAGCATATTAGCTATGAAAGAGATGAGGCTTTCCCCTTCCAGGCCCTCCCTGAGACCTCGAATCCTCAGAGAGCACTCACAGGCTTTCAGCTCTTGCATTGCTATGGCATCTAAGACCTGTTCATGTTGGACCTCATAGGTTTGATTCTGTTCTTCCAGTCTTTCCACTCTCTTTTTAACAGATTTTTGATCTTTATCCAATTTTGCAAACTTATTGTCCATTTGGTCTTGCCTGTTAGCAATTTTTTGTACATCCAGCTGTAGTGAGCCTACAGTGAGCTGTAGTGAGCCTATTGCTTGTGTCAGGTTTTCAAACATTGATTTAATCTCCAGGAGGGTTTGGTCTGGGTTTGATGTTGATGTTGGAGTTGAAGTTGGGGTTGGAGTTGCTGCTGCCATGGAGGCTTGTTTTTTTGTTTTTTCATGGGCTGAAGGGATTGTGGCATATGATGATATCAAGCCTTTCATCCCGGGGCCCGTCACTTTGGGGGAGCGTTTATCCATTTTACAGATGTTATATCACTCCAGCTACATTGGCTAAAATAGACAAATCACAACAAGGTATTTGCTGGAGGTGCAGGAAACAGAAAGGGACATTTCTCCACATGTGGTGGACCTGTGTGATCATACAGGAATTTTGGGATAAGGTAATTAAGGAGACAAATAAAATGTTACATAACAAGATTAAAAAAAGCCCAGGACTGTGTCTGCTAGGTCTACAGAGAGAAAATAATAATCAAAAGGACCAAGAAATATATCAATATAGCTTTGCAGCGGCAAGATTGACCATAGCCAAAGATTGGAAAGGGGAAAAAGGTCTAACCAAAAAGGATTGGAGGGAAAGAATGCGAGAATATATGCTAATGGCCAGACTAACTTATAACAGGAGGAATAAGAGTAATGAGGACTTTCTAGAAAAATGGAAGTTGGCCTTAGCATATCTGAATAGAGAGTCAGTAACATAGAGGTGCTCCATTAGGAATTTAGGTTTACCATGAATAAGGATAGATAAATAGGCTTAAAGGCTTCATAGTGTTTCGGTGCGGGAAGTCATGGTGAAGGGTGCACGGGTGTGGGGATGAGGGTTTAGTTTGTTCAGGATAGGGATTTTGGGTTGAGTGTAAGGTCTGGGGTATGTGTGTAAAATGCCATGTGCTGATTTCCTGTATGTTATGAAAAAAATTAATATTAAGCTCTGATTGAAAGCAGTGGAAAACAGCCAGAAATAGCAAGTTTATGTGTATTAAGATATGTAAATGATAATAATTTGTACATAACGTCAAAATTAACTGATTGATTGAATAAGGTAGATAGGCATGTACACGTCAAAAATATTGGTACCTGATTATATCTGATTTGCCATGGTTTGCTTTTCTGTTATGTACCATAATCAAAATAAACAGTTTTAACAAAAAAAAAAAAAAAAAAAGAATAATAATAACAGTAATAATATCCCCTTAAAATAATAATAATATGAATAATAATAGGCGAAGGTCTGCTGGGGCGCAGACTCATTTGTCGCGGATTAATGTCCGAAGCGGGAAAAGTCAGATTTCTCTCTCCGAAAAGAAAGAAGGGAAATCCGCTTAATTGGGCCTCAAGGGAGGAAAGGGGGAAAGATCAAAAGAGGGGAAGAGAGAGAGAGATTGAAGGAGGGAAGTAGGAAGGATGGATGGATGGGAGACAGAGGAGGAGGAGAGAAAGAAAGAAAGAAAGAAAGAAAGAAAGAAGGAAGGAAGGAAAGAGAAAAGGAGCAGAGAGGAAGTTCGGAAGGAAAAGACAGAATGAGAAAGGAGCAGAGAGGAGGGCAAGGATGGAAGGGAGAAAATTGAGAGAGAAAGATGGAGAAAAAGGAAGGAGAGAGGAAGCCAAAGGAAGTGGGGAGAAAGGAATGAAAGAGAGAAGGAAGAAGGAAGAAAAGAATTACTATTATTATTATTATTATTATTATTATTATTATTATTATTAGAAAAGAAGGAGAGAAAGAGGAAGACCGAAAGGAAAAGGGAGACGGAAGAGAAAGGAAGTCGAAGGAAAGGAAACCAGGAGAAAGCTAGGAAGGAAAGACTGAAGAAGGAAGGAAAGAAAGAGAGAGTGCGAAAGGAAAGGAAAGAAGGATGGGGAAAGGAATGTGGAGGAGAGAGAGAGTCAGGAAAGGAGGAAGGATGGAAAAGAATGGCGGAGGAGAGAGAAAGAGAGTCAAGGGAAAAGGGAAGAAAGGAAAGAAAGAAGAAAGAGGGAGAGGGAAGGAAGGAAATGGGGAGAAAGGAATGAACCAGAGAAGGAAGAAGGAAGAAAAGAAGAGAAAGAGGGAAGTGGAAGAGAAAGGAAGTCAAAGGAAAGTAAACTGGGAGAAAGTTATCTATACCCAGCTTTCCTCTTTTTAAGGAAACTTCAGATCATCATCTTCATCAAGGTCCCAAATGAAGTCTTTTGGGAGGGAAAGAAAGTTCCCAAACCGAGTTTTCAAATTTTATATGGATAGATAGATCAAATGACCAGCCACTGCCAGAAGGGACAGAGAGTTTCATCTATGCTGACGATCGTGCCATCACCGCCCAAGCAGGGAGCTTTGAGATGGTTGAACAGAAGCTCTCCGAAGCTCTAGGTGCTCTTACTGCCTATTACAGGGAAAACCAAATGATCCTTAATCCATCTAAAACACAGACATGTGCCTTTAATCTCAAGAACAGAGAAGCATCCCGAGTTCTGAAGATCACCTGGGAAGGAATTCCACTGGAGCATTGCAGCGCACCCAAATACCTGGGAGTCACTCTGGACCGTGCTCTTACCTACAAGAAGCACTGCCTGAACATTAAGCAAAAAGTGGGTGCTAGAAACAATATCATACGAAAGCTGACTGGCACAACCTGGGGATCACAACCAGATACAGTGAAGACATCTACCCTCAAGGGCGGCTCATCCATTACGCGAAGTAAGCGGTCGCAGAACACTTTTTTTTTGCCAGGGGCGCAGAGGCGCCTCTGTAAATGCCCCTCGACTGCCACTTGAGGGGCGCCCCCTCAGCTCACAACAGCCCTAGCAGTCCGGGGGGAGCCTCAGCTTTCTTGCCTCGCTGCCGGGCGATCCTCTTCCCAAAGGAGACGGGCCCTTGAGCCTCGCCTCGCCCCTCTCGTTCCTGCTCCACCTGGCCACCGGGTGCGCAAGCAGAGCCAGCGCTCAATCGTTCTCTGTGTTCGATCCCTTCCCCATGACCGGCTCCCTTTCCCGATCTCCTGGCGCTCCACCCGCCTCCTCTCCTCTCCCCAATCCGCGGGTGGGCCAAGGGGCGAAGCCACCGTGTCTGGCCCACTTTGGGTCCAGAGGCGTGTCTGAAGACCCCGGCGTGCACACCAAAAGTCGCCTCTTCTCCTGACTTTCTCTTCAACCATTGGGACCAAGAGAGAGAGAGAGAGAGAGAGAGAGAGAGAGAGCCCCTCCGGCTGGAGGTATCTCCCACCTCCGCTCCCTCCTTTGTTTTTGCGCCTACCTTCAGGAAAGGTGGGCTTCTCCACCACTCTCTCTCTCTCTCTCTCTCTCTCTCTTGGTCCCAATGGCTGAGGAGAAAGTCAGGAGAAGAGGTGTCTTTTGGTGCACGCCTCCGGACCCAAAGCGGGCCAGGCAAGGGAGCAAGTGTGGCAAGTGTAGTTACTGGGATGTATAGTTCACCTACCATCAAAGCACATTCTGAACTCCACCAATGATGGAATTGAACCAAATATGGCACACAGAACTCCCACGACGAACAGAAAATATATATCAATGATTGGTGGGGGGGGGGGGCAAAATACTGTTTGCTTACTGTTGAAAATTACCTAGGGCCACCTCTGTCTGCCCTTGCGCTGTGCTACTCTGCTGCTGAGTATGCATGCCCAGTGTGGAACACATCTCACCACACTAAAACAGTGGATGTGGCTCTGAATGAGACATGCTGCATTATCACAGGGTGTCTGCGCCCTACACCACTGGAGAAATTACACTGCTTAGCCGGTATTGCACCACCTGACATCCGCCGGGAAGTAGCAGCCAATAGTGAAAGGACCAAGGCAGAGACATCTCCAGCTCATCCCTTGTTTGGGTCTCAGCCAGCACGTCAACGACTTAAATCTAGAAATAGTTTTCTGGAACACCTCAGCAAGCAAGAGTCCAAAAGTGGCAGGCTCAAACACAAAACCTCAACCAATGGCTGGTACCAAATGAGAGACACACAGAGAACTGGGCGACTTGGAAGGTGCTGAACAGACTGAGCTCTGGCACCACGAGATGCAGAGCCAACCTCAAGAAATGGGGCCACAAAGTGGAATCCTCGATATGCGAGTGCAGAGAAGAGCAAACCACAGACCACCTGCTTCAATGCAACCTGAGCCCAGCCACATGCACCATGGAGGACCTTCTTGCAGCAACACCAGAAGCACTCCAAGTGGCCAGATACTGGTCAAAGGGCATTTAATCAACTACCAAACTCACACATTTTGTATTTTGTCTGTTTGTTTGCTTTGTTTCTGTTAGAAATGTAATATAATTTGACTAGTTGCCCTGACACGTCAATAATACTATGACTAATGTATTGCCGAAGGCTTTCATGGCTGGAATCACTAGGTTCTTGTGGGTTTTTTCGGGCTATATGGCCATGGTCTAGAGACATTCTCTCCTGACGTTTCGCCTGCATCTATGGCAAGCATCCTCAGAGGTAGTGAGGTCTGTTGGAATTAGGACAATGGGTTTATATATCTGTGGAATGGCTGGGGTGGGACAAAGGACTCTTGTCTGCTGGAGCAAGGTGTGAATGTTTCAACTGACCACCTTCATTAGCATTTGAAGGCCTGGCTGAGCCTGGGAAAATGTTTTGTTGAGAGGTGTTAAGTATAAGTCATACTATGACTAATAATAATATATAAGGTTAGGTGAGGTCAGGAGGGGGAGGGGCCTGCCTCACAATGACAACAACACCAACCTCTCTCTCTCTCTCTCTTACCTTGGTACCCAGTTCCAGGAGTGGGCGTGGCATTGGCGTGGGCGTGTCCCGGGTGGGGGGCGGGGCCAGCGAGGGGCCGGCAGTCGGCCAGGATGTCCCTGATGAGGAAGGATGACGTCACGGTCCGGGACTGGGCGGGGGCGGGGCCCGGCCGCGGGGGGCCTGCGGGGTCGGCGGCGGTTTCGAGGGGCCCCCGCGGAGGGGAGGGGCAGCCCCCGCCGCCGACCAATCCGCTGCCGCTGCCGCTGCTGCTGGTGGGGCTAAGCTCCGCCCCCTCGAGGAGAGCCCCGCCCTCCTTGGAAGAAGAGGAGGAGCAGGAGGAGGGGGCGGGGCTCCGCGAGAGCAAGGAGTCGATCCCGAAGCCGTGGGGGGCCTCCATGGGGGGAGGGGCCAAAGAGGAGCAGGCTCCGTCATTCATTCATCCCGCCATCCAGCCCTTCATTCATGCTTTCAGGGCTTCATTCATGCCTTCAGCCAGGCATTCATTCATGCCTTGGAAGGGAAGGAAGGTCCTCTTTGCTGCAAAGGAGAAAAGACACAGAGAGAGAGAGAATCAGTGTTGTGTTTCCCAATCACTGAAGGCAGAGCATGGCAATAATAACAGTAATACTACTACTACTACTTATAGTAATCATTGTAATAGTAGTATTACTACTATTGCTACTACTACTAGATTATAGTATTATACACGAATAGTAATTATAGTAATAGTAATAATAATAAAATAGTAATAGTAATAATAATGGCAATATTACTACTACTAATAGTAATCATAGTAATAGTAATACTTATAGTAAACACAGGAATAGTAATTCTAGTAATAGTAATAATAATAATAAAATAGTCCGTAATAATTATAGTAATACTACTACTAATACTAATACTTATAGTAATCATAGTAATAGTAATACTTATAGTAAACACAGGAATAGTAATTATAATAATAGTAATAATAATAAAATAGTCATAGTAATAATTATAGTAATACTAATACTAATACTTATAGTAATCATAGTAATAGTAATACTTATAGTAAACACAGGAATAGTACTTATAATAATAGTAATAATAATAAAATAGTCATAGTAATAATTATAGTAATACTAATACTAATATAGTAATCATAGCAATAGTAATACTTATAGTAAACACAGGAATAGTAATTATAATAATAGTAATAGTAATAAAATAGTCATAGTAATAATAGTAATAATTATAGTAATATCAATAATATTGCTGTGATTATTTTATTACTACCACAACTACTGTTATTATTTCTATAATTATTACTACTATTAATAGTACTTATAGTAATTATAGCAATAGTAATACTTGTAGTAAACACAAAAATAGTAATTATAGTAATAGTAATAATAATAAAAGTCATAGTAATAATAGTAATAATTATAGTAATATCAATAATATTACTATGACTATTTTATTACTACTACTACTGTTATTATTTCTATAATTATTACTACTATTAATAGTAATAATTATAGTAATATCAATAATAATAGTAACAATAATTATAGAAATAATAACAGTAATAGTAATAGTAATTAAATAGTAATTATAGCAAATAAAGTAATAGTAACAATGGTAATAAATAGGATTAGTAACATAGTAGTAATAATTATAATTATAGTAACAACAACAAAAATAATAGTAAAGTAATATAGTAATAATAGTAGTACTAATAACATAATAGTGGTAATAATCATTCTAGTTATAGTAACAACAGAAATAATAGGAATGTAATAATAGTAATAATAATAGTACTAATAATATTATAGTAGTAGTAATTATAATTCTAGTTATAGTAATAACAACAGAAGTAATAGTAAAGTAATACTAATAGTACTAATAACGTTATAGTAGCAATAATTATAATTCTAGTTATAGTCATAACAACAGAAGTAATAGTAAAGTAACAATAGTAATACTAATAGCACTAATAACATTATAGTAGTGATGATAATAATTCTAGTTATAGTAACAACAGAAGTAATAGTAATGTAATAATAGTAATAACATTATAGTAGTAATAATTATAATTCTGGTTATAGTAATAACAGTAGTAGTAGTTACAGCAATAATAATAGTAATAAAATAGTAGTAGTAACAATTATAGTTGTAGTAATAATAGTAGTAGTAGCTATAGTAATAAGAAATAAAGTGAAGTAATAATAATAGTAATACTTATTATTGTTGTTGTTGTTATTATAGTAGAAAGAGGAAAACATGTCTCAGTCATCGAGGTCAGCACATGCCTCGATGACTGAAGTCAAAGCATAGCAATTATAACAGTAATAGTAAAAGTAATAATTATAGTAACCGTAGTAATTATTATAGTAATAATAAAAATAATAATTATAGTAACCATAATAATTATTATAGTAATAATTATTATTATTATCATTATTATAGGAGAAAACATGTTATGTTAGGCCAAAGCATGGTACTAAGTAGTAGTACTTATAGCAATTATTATTATTATTGTAACTATTATTATAATTACAGTAATAATAACTGTAATAGTAGTAGCAATAACTAGAGTAATTATAATATTGATAGTAATAGTAGTAGTTATAGTAATCATGGTAATAGTAATTATTATAGTAATAGTATTGATAAATGACAATAATAATAATAATTAAAACTATAGTAATAACGGTAGTAGTAGTAATAATAAGAATAGAGAGAGAGAAACATGTTATGTCTCAGTCATAGAGACATAGAGCATGGCATCATTATTCTTATTATAGTAATAATTATAGTAATTATTATTATTAATTATTATTGTAGTAATAATTATTCTTATTATATTAACAACAATAGCAAGGAGGTTGCCCATAAAGATGATCCAAGGAAAGAGAGAGAGAAACATGTTATATGTCACATTGAGATGAAAGCATGATTACTAAAAATAATAATATCATGATAATAGTAATAGTACTTATAATAATAATAATAATAATAGTAATAAGAAGAATTATAGTATTCATAATAATAGTAATAATAAAATAACAATGAAAGTAATAATATTTATATAAGCCACATCGAGTCTTTCGGGAGATTTTAGCGGAGTATAAATAAAGATGATAATAATAATAATAATAATAATAATAATAATAATAATAATATACTAATAACAGTAGTAGTAGTAGTAGTAGTAAACCTCAATCATAAAGATCAAAGCATGGCACTAATAATAATAATAATAGTTATAATTATAGTAATTATTGTAGTGATAGTAACAATAACAGTAATAATTATCGTAATTGTAGTAATTTTAATAACAACAATAAGAATAGCACGAAAGCTGCAGGTGAAGAGGATCCAAGGAAAGAGAGGGAGAGAAACGCGTGATATGCCTCAATCATAGAATTCAAAGCATTATTATAGTAATTATAGTATAATTACTATAATTATTAGTATAATTACTATTAGTATAATTACTATTATTATAGTATAATAATAGTAATTATTATAGTAATAGTAATAGTAATAATTACTATTACTATAAATATTATTATATTATTATAATTATTTCAATATAATAATGATAGTTATTATAGAAATAATAACAATCATAGTTGTAATTATAGTAACCATAATACTAGTTATAGTAGTAATAATAATTATAGTAATCATAGTAATAGTAATTATTATAGGAATTGTAATAATAAAATAATTATAATGGTCATAACAATTATAATTATAGTAATAATAACAATAATAGGAGGGGTAATAATAATAATTTTATTAACGACAACAACAACAACAATAATAATAGCAAGGAGGTCGCAAGTAAAGAGGATCCAAGAAAACAGAGAGAGAGAGAAATGTATTCTATGTCTGTCTCACTCATTGAGATGAAAGCATGGCAATAATAATAATAATAATTGTTGTTGTAGTAGTAATATTTATAGTAATCATAATAATAGTAGCAGTATTTATTATCATAATAGTAATAATAATAGTAATATTTTTATTATAGATTTGTTGTGTGTTTTCCGGGCATGTTCCAGAAGCATTCTCTCCTGACATTTCGCCTGCAACTATGGCCATACAGCCCGGAAAACACACAACAACCCAGTGATTCCGGCCATAAAAGCCTTTGACAATACAATGTTATTATAGTAATAATAGCAATAATAGTAGTAATAATAATATTAGTAATATTAATTATATTAACAACGACAACAACAATAATAGTAAGGAGGTCACAGATAATGAGGATTCAAGGAAAGAGAAATGTGTTGAAAGCATTATACTAATAGTATACTATTGTAGTAATTATGATAGTAATAGTAACAATACAATAATGATAATAGTTATTATTATAGCAATAATAGTAATAGTAGTGATAATTATAGTAATAGTAATTATTATAATAACAGCAATAATAAAGCAATTATAATAGTAATAATTATTATAATTATAGTAATTACAATAGTAGTAGTGATCATTATAATAATCATAATAATACTAATTATAGTAATAGTAATCATAAAAATGATAATAGAAATAGTAATAATTATAACAGTAAATATAACAACTGTAGCAATAATAGTAACCATAATAGTAGTTATAGTAGTAATAATAATTATAGTAATCATAGTAATAGTAATTATTATAGCAATTGTATTACTATTATTTTTTTTATTATTATTATTATTATTATTATCATTTTTATGATTACTATTGATAATAGCAAGAAGTTCTCAGGAAAAGATAATCCAAGGAAAGAGAGAAACGTTTTATATGTGAATCAGGAGACCAAAGAAGGACACTAATCATAATAGTAATAACGACAATAATAACAGCGACAATAATAATAACAGCAAGAAAGTCACAGGTAAAGAGGATCCCAGGAAAGAAGAGGAAAGAAAGGAAGAAGCGAGAGAGAGAGAAAACTTGTTAAGTCTCAAGGGGTCACTAATAATAATCATAATATTAATTATAGTAATAATAACAATAGTAGTAGTAATAATAATAATAATAATAATAATAATAGCAAGAAGGTTTCCGGTAAGAAACATTAAAGGCAAGGAAAGGAAAGAAGAAAAGAGAAATATGTTATGTCTCAATCTAGAGATCAAAGGAGAATACTAATAATAATACTACTGATAATAATATCAATTATAGTAATACTAATACTACTACTAATAATAATAATTTAGCAAGAAGGTGGCACCTTTAGATAATCCAAGAAAAGGATAGAGAGAAGTGTGTTATGTCTCAAACTGGAGATCAAAGCAGGGCACTAATAATAGTAGTAGTAGTTGTAATAATAGTATTAATAATAATAATAATAATAATGAGGAGGAGGAGGAGGTCGTAGGTAAAGATGATTAAAGGAAAGCAGGGAAGAAAAGAGAGAGGAAGAGGAACTTGTGTCAACCTAGAGATCAAAGCAGGGCACTCATAATAATAGTAGTGATAATAATAATAATAGTAGTATTAATAATAATATTAATTATATTCATAGCAACAACAACAACAATAATAATTGTAAGGAGGTTGTAGGTAAAGAGCATACAAGAAAAAGAAAGAGAAACTTGTTATGTCTCAATCTAGTGATCAAAGCGGAGCGCTCATGATAATAATAATAATAGTAATAATAATAATAATAATTAATAATAATATCATCTAAGGAGAGAAACATGTTCTGTCTCAATTTAGATAGATAGATCTGTTTACGTATTCGTCCGCTGACTCTATCTCAACCATTAAATACAAAAATACACAAACAAACAGACACTAATCACAATCCTCAATCTCCTGTACGAGGTAACTACAACAGTCAATTAAAACACAATCAAGCCTGATTAAATAATAAGTTTGGTAAAATGGGATTAAGTGACAAAATGAAAGCCTGGGGTGAAGAGTGAGGGCTGTCTGTCAGAGGAGGCATGAGATCAATTCATCATCACCATGACAATCTAGAGATTGCAGAACATGAATAATGATAATAATAATAATAATAATAATAATAATAATAATAATGCTGATAGTAGTAGTAGTAGTAGTAAGGGGGTTGTAAGTTAAGAGGGAGATAATACCAGAAAAGGAAAGAAAAAATGGAAGGAAGGAAGAAAAGGAAGGAAGGAGAAAGGAAGGAAAGCAAAAGGAAAGAAGGAAGGAAGGAACAAACAAATAAAGTAATTAACTAAATAAATAAATAAACAAACAAACAAACAAATGGAAAGAGAAAGGGAGGGAAGGAAAGGAAGGAATGACCAAGGAAGGAGAAAGGAAGGAAAGGAAGAAGAAAGGAAAGAAGGAATGGAAGGAAGGAAGGGAAGAGAAAGGAAGGGAGGAAGGAGGAACGGAGAAAAGGAAGAAGGAATCAAAGAGTAGGGAAGAAAGGAACGAGGATTGGAGGAAAGAATGAGGAAGGAAGGAGAAATGAAGGAAGGAGAGAAGGAGAAAGGAAAGAAGGAATGGAAGGAAGGAAGGAAAGAGAAGGGAAGGGAGGAAGGAGGGAAGAGAAGGAAGGAGAAAGGAAGAAAAGGAATGAAAGCAAAAGGAAGGAAGGAGAAAAGGAAAGAGAAAGGAAGGAATGAAAGGAAGCAGGAAGGAAGGAACAAATGGAAAGAAAGGAAGGGAAGGAAGGAGGGAAGGAAAGGAAGGGATGAGGAAGGAAGGAGAAAGGAAGAAGGAAGGAAGGAAGGAAGGGAAGAGTAGGGAAGAAAGGAAGGAGCGATGGAGGAAAGAATGAGGAAGGAAGGAGAGGAGAAAGGAAAGAAGAAATAGAAGGTAGAAGGAAGGAAAGAGAAAGGAAAGGAAGGAAGGAGGGAAGGAAAGAAAGGAAGGAGAAAAAGAAGGGGGAAAGGAGAAAGGAAAGGAGGAGGAAAAGAAGGAAGGAGAAAAGGAATGAATGAGGAAGGAAGGAGAAAGGTAAGAAAGGAAGAAGGAAGAGAAAAACTTGTGATGAGCTGCTTTCCTAGAGTTCAAAGGTGATACATAATAATAATTAATAATAATAATAATAATAAATAATAAAACATAAGAAAAGGGAGGAAATGTATTAAGAGCCACTTTCCTCCTAGAGATCAAATCGGGATGTGTACTAATAACATCATCATCATAGTAAAGCAGGAAAGGAAAGAAGACAAAAAAGGAGAAAGAAAGTAAGAAAGAAAGATAAATTTATGATGAGCTGCTTTTGTAGAGGTCATAGAGAGATCCACTTAAATACTGTATAATCACAAGATGAGAACAAAACTAATTATGAGCTATTTTGCGTCTTCATCTAGAGATCAAAGCAGTATATAAGAGGAATAATAATAGTAAATAATAATAATAATAATAATAATAATAATAATAATAATAGTAGTAGTAGTAATAGCAAGGGAGTCTCAGATCAAGGATTCCAGGAAAGGAAAGGAAAGGAAAGGAAGACAGAAAGAAAGAGAAACTTTTGATGAGCTGCTTTCCTAGAGTTCAAAGGAGATAGATAGAATGATAATAATAATAATAATAATAATAATAACATAAGAAGAGAGAGAAATGTATTACGAGACACTTTTCTACAGATAATAGCCAAATTCATGTAAATAGAATAATAATAATAATAATAATAATAATCTTGTGTTTCTAATAATAATAACAAGAAGACACTAATTATGAGCCACTTTGCATCTCCACCAGTAATAATAATAATAATAATAATAATAATAATAATAATGTTTATTTATTTATATTCTACCCTTTCTCCTCGAAGGGAATCAACCTAGAGATCAAATCTATCTATATGTGTGTGTGTATAAATAAATACACACACACACATATACACGCACACATACATATACACACATATTAGCAACTCTCTTGAGATATAGATAGATAGATAGATAGAGCTACATATAGATATAGATATATATAGAGAGAGCAAGAGAGTCACAGATAAAGAGGATCCCAGGAAAGGAAAGGAAAGGAAAGGAAAGGAGGGAAAAGGAGAGAAAGGGAAGGGGAAGTGAAGGGAAGGAGGGAAAAGGAAAGGAAAGAAAGGAAAAGAGAGAAAAGGAAAGAAAGGAAAAGAGAGAAAAGGAAAGGAAATGAGATAAAGGAAAGAAGAGAAAAGGAACTGAAAGGAGAGGAGGGGAGAGAAAAGGAAAGGAAAGAAAGGAAAAAAGAGAAAGGGAAAGGAAAGGAAGGAAGAGGAATGGAAAGGAAAAAGGAGAGAAAGGGAAGGAAATGAAAGGAAAAGAGAGAAAAGGAAATGAGAGAAAAGGAGAGAAAGGGAAAGGGAAGGAAAGGAAATGAGATAAAATAAAGGAGAGAAAAGGAACTGAAAGGAAAGGAGAGGAGAGGAGAGGAGAGAAAGGGAAAGGAAAGGAGAGAAAGGGAAAGGAAAGGAGAGAAAGGGAAAGGAAAGGAGAGAAAAGGAGAGAAAGGGAAGGGAAGAGAAGGAAAACAGAGAAAAGGAAATGAGAGAAAATGAGAGAAAGAGAAAGGGAAGGAAATGAGAGAAAAGGAAGGGAAATTATATAAAGGAAAGGAGAGAAAAGGTACTGAAAGGAAAGGAAAGAAGAGAAGGAAAGGGAAGGAAAGGGAAGTAGAGAAAGGGAAAGGAAAGGAGGGAAGAGGAAAGGAAAGAAAGGAAAGGAGAGAAAGGGAAGGGAACGGAAGGAAAGGAAAGAAGAGGAGAGGAGGGAAGAGGAAAGGGAAGGGAAGGAGAAAAAGGGAAAAGAAAGGAAGAAAAGAAGGGAAGCTGTTGAACTGAGTGTCGGCTGTCAACGTCTCCAAGGAGAGATCAAACAGAGATCGGCATAAATATAATAGTAGTCATAATCATAATTATAACAGCAAGGCCATCGCAGGAAAAAAGGATCCAAGAGAAAGAAGGAAAGAAGAGAAAGAAGGAGAAAGAAAGAAAGAGGGAAGAGAAAGTTGTTTCCAGCCACCTTGTGTCTCCATCTAGATTATCTATCTATCTATCTATCTATCTATCTATCTATCTATCTATCTATCTATCTATCTCACACACACACGCGCACACATATATACATACCATTATTACCCATATATATAGAGAGGGGGGGGGGTAATACTAATCATCATCCTCATCACAGAAAGTCTCAGGTAAGGAGGAAAAGATAATGTCCAAGGAAAGAAAAGAGAGCTTGTCATGTGTCAATCTGGAGATCAAAATGGGAAACGAATCATTTATTTTTCTGTGTCAGGAGCCACTTGAGAAACTGCAAGTCGCTTCTGGTGTGGGAAAATCGGCCGTCTGCAAGGACGTTGCCCGGGGGATGTTTTTGTGATGTTTGGCCATCCTTGTGGGAGGCTTCTCTCATGCCCCCTTTGCATGGGGAGCTGGAGCTGACAGAGGGAGCTCACCCGCGCTCTCCCCGGATTCGAACCTCCGACGGTACAAGGGCCACCACCACCACCAACAACAACAACAACAGCAAGAAAGTCTCAGGTAAGGAGGATCCCAGGAAAAGAAAGGGAAGGGAAGGGAAAGGAAGGAAGGAAGGAAGAAAACAAGGAGATGAAGGGAATAAAACGAAAGGAAAAGAAAGGAAACGAAGAAAACAAGAGAAGGAGAAGAAGGAAGCAAAGGAAAGGAAAAAGGAAAGGAAAGGGTAAACTTGTTATGTCTCAAGGGGTCACTAATTATTATTATTATTATTATTATTAATAATAATAATAATAATAGGGTAAACGTGGGTAAAACGTCAGGAGAGAATGCTTCTGGAACATGGCCAGACAGCCCGGGAAACAATAATAATATTGTTATTTGTAATAATAATAATTATTGTAATAATAATAATAATAACAATAATTGTAATAATAGTAGTAGTAGTAATAATACTAATAATAATAATAATAGATGTGGGTAAAACGTCAGGAGAGAATGCTTCTGGAACATGGCCGGACAGCCTGGAAAACAATAATAATATTGTTGTTGTTGTTATTATTATTATTATTATTAATAGTAATAATAGTAATAATTATACCAGCAAGGGAATCATAGGTAAAGAGAATCCCAGGAAATAAAAGCAGAGAAGGAAAGAAAGAAAGAAAGACAAATTATGAGCCGCTTTGCGTCTCCATCTTGAGATTAAAGCGGGATAAAGGCAATAATAATAATAATAATAATAATAATAATAATAATAATAATAATAGCGCATGGGAAACAGCAAGGGAAAGGAAAGAAAAAAGGAAAGGAAATAAAAAAAAGGGAAAGGAAAGGAGGGAAGAGGAAAGGAAAGGAAAGAAAGGAAAGAAAAAAGAGGAAAGGAAGGGAACGGAAGGAAGGAAGGAAAGAGGAGAGGAAGGAACTCGTTTCCAGCCGCTTGGCATCTCTAGGTAGAGATTAAAGCGGGGTACATATAATAATGATGATAATAATAATACTCATCATCATCATCATCCCCTGGGCAACGTCCTTGCAGACCGCCAATTCTCTCACACCAGAAGCGACTTGCAGTTTCTCAAGTCGTTCCTGACACGGAAAAAAAAATCAGCAAGAGGGTCGCACTTAGGAAAAATCCGGAGGGGGGGGGGGGGGGAGAGACGGAAGGACAAAAAGAACGAAAGAAGGAAGGAATGAAAGAGGAGAAGGAAGGCAGAACAGAAAGAGGACAAAGAAAGAAAGAAGAAAGGGATAAGGAAGGAGGGAAGGAAAGAAATATAAGAAGGAAAGAAAGAGGAGAAAAAAAAGAAGGAAGGGTAGAAGGAAGGAAAGAGGGGAGAGAAAGAAAGAGAGAAGGAAAGGAAAGAGGAGAAAGAAAGAAAGAAAGAAGGAAGGAAGGAAGGAAGGAGGAGAAAGAAAGAGAGAAGGAAGGAGGGAAGGAAAGGAAAGAGGAGAAAGAAAGAAAGAAAGAAAGGAAGGAGAAAGAAAGAGAGAAGGAAGGAGGGAAGGAAGGAAGGAAGGAAGGAAGAGAAAGAAAGAGAGAAGGAAGGAGGGAAGGAAAGGAAAGAGGAGAAAGAAAGAAAGAAAGAAAGAAGGAAGGAAGGAAGGAAGGAAAGAGGGGAGAGAAAGAAAGAAAGAAAGGAAGGAAGGAAGGAAGGAAGGAAGGAAGGAAGGAAGGAAGGAGAAAGAAAGCGGGAAGAGAGCGAAACTTCTTTGGAGCGGCTTTGCGGGATAAACGTCATGAGAATAATACGAATAATGATAATACTCGGGCGAGGGAAATAGCAGATTAAAAAAGAAAGGAGGGAAGAAGAGAGGAAAGAAAGAGAAAGGCATAAGGAAGGAAAGAAAGAAAGAAAAAGAAAGAAGGAAGGAAAGAGGGACGAGAGAAACTTGCTGTACGGAGCTTCCCCTCTCCACCGAGAGATTAAAGTGGGATACACACACAACAACAACAACAACAACAACAACTGCAAGGGATACTAATAAGAATAATGTGGGATAATAATAATAGATAATAATAATAATGGATAATAATTATGGATTCACATAATAATAATAATAATAGTAATATGGGATAATAATAATAATGGATACGCATAATAATAATAATAATAATAATAATGATAATAGTAATGTGGGATAATAATAATAATAATAATAATGGATAGTAATAATAATAATAGATACACATAACAACAACAATATTGCGGGATACTAATAAGAATGATCGATACAAATAATAATAATAATAATAATAATGGATACACATAGCAACAACAACAATAACAACAATAATGCGGGATACTAATAAGAATAATGTGGGATAATAATAATAATAATAATGGATACACACAATAATAATAATAATAATGTGAGATAATAATGGATAGTAACAATCATGGATACATATAATAACAAAAGAATTGTGGGATAATAATAATGACTAATAATAATAATGGATACAAATAACAACAACAATAATACGGAATAATAATAATAATAATGGGTGGCAATACTAATGGATACTACTACTACTACTACTACTACTAATAAATAGCAATAATAATAATAATAATAATAATAATAATAATAATAATGGACACTAATAATAATAAATAATAATATAGTATTGGGAAGTGTCCAACGTGGGATAATAAAAATGGATGCTAATAATAATAATAATAATAATAATAATAATAATAATAATAATACGCAATGCATATAATGATGATGATGACGACATGGACATGGGAGCAAAGAGATAAAAAAAGGAAAGAAAGGAAGAAAAAGAGGAAAGGGAGAAAAAGAGAAAGAAAAGAAAAAGGAAAGGAGAAAAGGAGAAAGAAAGAGAGAGAGAAGGGAATAAAGAAAGAAAAGAGAAAAAGAAGGAAGGGAGAAAAGGAAAAAGAAAAGAAAAGGGAAAGGAGAGGAGAGAGAAAAAGAGAGAGAGAGAGAAAAGAGAAAAAGAAGGAAGGGAGAAAAGGAGAAAGAAAAACAGAAAGGAGAGATAGTAAAAGAAAGAAAGAAAAGAGGAAAAGGAGAACGGGGAACTAGAAAGGAAGGAAGGAAGAAAGGAAGGAAGGAAGGAAGAAAGAAAGACGAGAAAGGGAAGGGAAACTTGCATTGCGCGGCTTTCTTTTTTTCTTCTTTCCTTCCTTCCTTCCTTCCTTCCTTCCTTCCTTCCTTCCTTTCTTTCTGGAGATCCTTTAAGGCGACGAAGAAGGAAAGTGACCCAAAGGGCAGAACCGGGCTGCTGGGTGAATCCTTCCTTCCTTCCTTCCTTCCTTCCTTCCTTCCTTCCTTCCTTCCTTCCTTCCTTCTCTGTCACTTTTTCCCCTGAAGGCTGAGAACCGCTTTCGGTCCCAAAGTCGAGTTAAACGCGGGATAAATACCGACGGGAATCCGAGGAAGAGGAAGGGCTTTCCTCCTGCGCCGGAAAATAGAAAGGGAGGAAGGAAAAGGATAGAAAAGAAAGGAAGAAAGAAAGAAAAAGAAAAGAAAGGAAGCAAAGGAAAGGAAAGGGAAGGGAAGGGAAGGAAGGAAGGAAGGAAGGAAGGAGAAGGATAGAAAAGAAAGCAAGAAAGAAAGAAAAAGGAAAGGAAAGGAAGGAAGGAAGGAAAAGAAAGCCAAAGGAAAGGAAACGGGGAGAAAGGTTAGGACGAAAAGACTGAACAAGGAAGGAAAGAAAGAGAGAAGGGAGAGAAGGGTGGAGAAAGGAAGGCGGAGGAAAGAGAAAGGAAAGAAAGGAAGGAAGAAAGAAAGGCAGAAAGAAGAGGATGAAAGCAAAAAGGAAAGGAAAACCAGAAGAAAGGAAAAAAGGAGGGAGGGAAGGAAAGAAGGAAAGGAAGGAAGGAAGGAAGAAAAAGGAAAGAAAAGAAAGGAAGGAAAAGGGAAGGGAAGGAAAAGAAAGCCAAAGGAAAGGGGAGAAAGGTTAGGACGAAAAGACTCAACAAGGAAGGAGAGAAGGAGAGAAAGGTGGAGAAAGGAAGGCGGAGGAAAGAGAAAGGAAAGAAAGAAAGGCAGAAAGAAGAGGAAGGAAGGAAAAGGCAAGGAAAACAAGAAGAAAGGAAAAAAGGAGGGAGAGAAGGAAAGAAGGAAGAAGTAAGAGAAAAGAAGGGAAAGGAAAGGAAAAAAGGAAGAAAGGAAAAAAGAAAGGAGGGAAGGAAAAGGAAAGGGAAGGAAGGAAGGAAGGAAGGAAGGAAGGAAGGAAAAGAAAACCAAAGGAAAAGAAACGGGGAGAAAGGTTAGGACGAAAAGATTGAACAAGGAAGGAAAGAAGGAGAAAGGACGGTGGAGGAAAGAGAAAGAAAAGAAAGAAAGGCAGGAAGAAGAGGAAGGAAGGAAAAGGCAAGGAAAAGAAGAAGAAAGGAAAAAAGCAGGGAGGGAAGGAAAGAAGGAAGAAGGAAGAGAAAAGAAGGAAAAGGAAGAAAGGAAAAAAGAAAGGAGGGAAGGAAGAAGGAAGAGAAAAGAAGGGAAAGGAAAGGAAAAAAGAAAGGAGGGAAGGAAGAAGTAAGAGAAAAGAAGGGAAAGGAAAAAAGGAAGGAAGGAAGGAAAAAAGGAAGGAAGAAGAGAAAGGAATGAAAGAAATGAGAAAGGAAAGGGAGAAAGGAAAAAGGAGGGAAGAAAGAAGAGAAAGGAAAGGAAGAAAAAGAAGGAGGGAGCTTCTTTCCTTCCTGGATAGATAGATCGATAGATAGATAGGAAGATGGATAGATAGATAGATAGATAGATAGATAGGAAGGAAGGAAGGAAGGAAGAAAAGACCCATCCAGGATAGAAAGGAGTCTAAAAGGAATGAAGGAAAGAACGGAAAGGAAGAAAAGAAAGAGGAGAAAGCAAAGGAGGAGTTAAAAACCCAGAAAAGAATAAAAGGAAGGAAGGAAGAAAAGAAAGAAGAAAAAGGAAAGAAGGAAAAGGGAAAGAGAAAGGGGGTGGAGGGAAAAAGAAGAGAAAGGAAAGAAGGAATGAAAGAATGGAAAGGAAAAAACGAAGGAAGAAGAAAAGCAGGAACGAAAAAATGGAAAAGAAGGAAAAAAAGAGAACGGAAAGAAGGAATGGGAAAAAGGAAAGAGCGAAAAGGAGAGAAAGGAAAGGAAAGAAGGAAGGAAGGAAGGAAGGAAGGGAGAAACTTTGCCCCGAGAAGACGCAACTGGGAAAGTCTCCCAATTAGGAATTATTATTACCATTAATTCGGAGTGCATGAATTTCCTCTCCCAACAGATTCAGAAACATCCGACTCCCAAACAGATGAAGACAGGATTAATCCGGTAATTGAAAATCCGGGAAGAGATTCAGCACCTTGGAGAGAGAGAGAGCAGGGCTGCTTCCTTTTCCGCTTCCGCTTCCTCTTCCGGGGGGGTCCCTCATGGCCCCCTTCTTCTTTCCTCCCTCCCTCCCTTTCTCTCTCTCTCTCTCTCCTTCTTCCTCTCTCTCTCTCTCTCTTTCTTTCTTTCTCTTTCCTTCTTTTCTTCTTCTCGCCTTTTTCTCTCCCTGAGCCCCGGGGTCACGTGGCCCGCAGCCCTCGCCCCCCATTGGCTGGGAGAGTTTTTTTAGGGTGACGTCACGAACCCCCCCCCCCCTTCCCAAAAGAAAGACAGACTCCGGGAACTTGAAGCGAGGCCACAAAAGCGGGTCGAACGCGCGATATCTCAATTAGGGAGCAGAAGGAGACAACAAGCCCATGTAGAGAGAGAGAGAGAGAGAGGAAGATAGATAGACGGAAAGATGGATGGATAGATAGGTGGATGGATGGATGGATGGATGGATAGATAGATAGATAGATAGATAGATAGATAGATAGACAGATAGATAGATAGATCTACCATATAGATCGATAGACAGGAAGATGGACGGATAGATGGATAAATGGATAGATAGATCTACAGATGGATTGATGGATAGATTTATTAGATGGATAGATAGATGGATGGATCGATGGAGAGAGAGAGATCTACAGATGGATGGATGGATAGATAGATAAATAGATAGATAGATCTACTAGATAGATAGATAGATAGATAGATAGATGGATAGATAGATGGAGAGACATAGACAGACAGGAAGATAGATAGGTTGATAGATCTATGGGAAGATACATCGATGGATGGATGGATGAACAGATAGATAGATAGATAGATAGATAGATAGATAGATAGATAGATGAGATAGATCTACAGACGGATAGATAGATGGATGGATGGATGGATGGATGGATGGATGGATGGATGGATGGATGGATCTACAGAAGGATAGATAGATAGATTAGATAGATGGATGAAAAGATGGATAGGTTTACAGGAAGATAGATAGATAGATGGATAGATAGATTAAAAGATAGATCTACAGATAGATAGATAGATAGATAGATAGATAGAGAGAGATAGATGGATAGAAAGATTGATAGATTAATAGATAGATAGATAGATAGATAGATAGATAGATAGATGGATGGATGGATAGGTAGATGGATAGATAGATCTAGAGGAAGGTAGATAGATGGGTGGGTGGATAGATGGATAGAAAGATAGAAGAACAGATAGACCTATAGATTCACATATATAGATAGATAGCGATTAGATATAGATATATAGATATAGATATAATGGACATATCTGTAGATGACCTATAGATTCAGACAGGTAGGTAGGTAGGTAGGTAGGTAGATAGATAGATAGAATGGACATATCTGTAGATGACCTATAGATTCATAGATAGGTAGATAGATATAGATATATCTATATCTAATCTAATCTATATCTATAATGGACATTCATAGATAGATAGATAGATAGATAGAGATAGATATAGATATAATGGACATATCTGTAGATGACCTATAGATTCAGCTATATAGATATATATATAGATATAGATAGATAGCGATTAGATATAGATATATAGATATAGATATAATGGACATATCTGTAGATGACCTATAGATTCATAGATAGATAGATAGATAGATATAGATTAGATATAGAGATATAGATATAATGGACATATCTGTAGATGTCCTATAGATTTAGATAGATATAAGTAATATAGATATAGATATATAGATATAATGGACATATCTGTAGATGACCTATAGATTCATAGATAGATAGATAGATAGATATAGATATATAGATATAATGGACATATCTGTAGATTTCCTATAGATTCAAATAGATAGATAGAGATTATATAGATGTAATGGACATATCTGTAGATAACCTATAGATTCAGATAGGTATAGATATAGATAGATATAGACATATAGATATAGATATATAGATTATAGATATAGATAGATATAGATATAATGGACATATCTGTAGATTTCCTATAGATTCAGATAGATAGAGATTATATAGATATAATGGACATATCTGTAGATAACCTATGGAATATATAATCTAGAGATAGACCCTCTAAGTCTAGAGAGTGAAGGAAGATCTCTCTCTCTCTCTCTCTCTCTCTCTCTCTCTCTCTCTCTCTCCTAGGCATACTATCCGGAGGGAGGCAGATCTGTCTCGCATTTCTCTGCCATCTAGATGGAGAGATCTCATTTCGACCTATAGATCGATCGGTTTGAAAAGAGAGAAGTGGATTAATTAGTCGGGAAAGCGGATTAATTAGTCGATAAACAAGCCCTTTGGAGGATGCCAACCGCTGGGAAGAAGTTGGGTGAGAAAAGCATTAGATGCAAATACATTCCTCCTTCCCCCTCTTTCTTTCTTTCTTTCTTTCTTTCTTTCTCTCTCTCTTTCCCATTCTTACCTTTTCCAGCCTTGGCTTCCTCTGGATCCGAATGGAAGGGGTTGAAGCCGGGTTTTATTTTCGTCCCTTCGAGGAAGGGAAAGAAAGGAGGGATGGAAAAAGGACGGAATGGAAGAAAGGAGGAGGGAAAAAGGAGGAAAGGAGAAGGAGGGAAAGGAGGGAAGGAAGAAAAGGGGGAAAGAAGGCAGAGATAAAAGAGGAAGGAAGTAGAAAGGAAGGGCCAGGAAGGAGAGAAAGAAAGAAGGGAAAGAAAGGAGGGATGGAAAGAAAAGAAGGGATGGAGAAAAGGAGGAGGGGAAAAGGACGGAATGGAAGAAAGGAGGAGGGAAAAAGGAGGAAAGGAGAAGGAGGGAAGAGAAAGAAGAAAAGGGGGAAAGAAGGCAGAGATAAAAGAGGAAAGAAGTAGAAAGGAAGGGCCAGGAAGGAGAGAAAGAAAGAAGGAGGGATGGAAAGGAGGGAAAAGAAGGAAGGGATGGAGGAAAGGAGGAGGGAAGAAAGTAAGGAAGAGAAAGGAGGAAGGGAAAAGGAGGCAAGAGAGCGAAGGAGAAGAAAGGAGGGAAGGAAAGAGGAGAGGGAAAAGAGGAAACAAGGGAAGAAAGTAAGTACGGAAAGGGGGAATGGGAAAAGAGGAAGAAAAGAGGAGGGAAAGAGGGGAATGGGAAAAGAAATGAGGGAAGAATAGAGGGAGGGGAGGGAAGCAAGAGAAAAAGAGGGATGGAAGAAGGAAGGAAAGAAGGGGATAAGAGGAGGGAGTGAGGAAAACAGAAGGAGGGAAAGAAAGAAGGGAAGGAAAAAAGGGAGGAAAGGAGGAAAGGGAAAAGAAAAAGGGAAGGAAGGAGGAGGGAAGGAAGGGGATAAAAGAAGGGAGGGAAGGACGAAGACAGAAGGAGGGAAAGAAAGAAAGAAAGAAAGAAAGAAAGAAAGAAAGGGAGGAAACAGGAGGAAAAGAAGGGAGTAAAGAAGGGAGGAAGGAGAAAACGGGAGAAAGGAGGAAAGGGAAAATAGGATGGAAGAAAGTAGGAGGGAAAGAGAAAAGAAAGTAAGGAAAATAAAGGAGCAAAGGAAAAAGAGGAAGGGAGAAAAGGAGCGAGCCAGAGAGGGAAGAAGAAAGAAGGAGGGAAAGAAGATAAGAGAAAGGAGGAAAGAAAAAAGAACGAAGGAAGGAAGGGGAAAAGAAAGGAATGGAAAGAAATGAGAGAAAGGAGAAAAGGGAAAAGAGGACGCAAGGGAAGGAAAGAAGGAGACAGAAGGGGGGGAATGAGAAAAGGGAAAAAGGAAGGGGTGAAAGAAAGGAGAATGGAAGAAAGTAAGGAGTGAAGGGGGGAAAGGAAAAAGAGGAAGGGCCAGAAGAAGGGAGGGAGGGGATAAAATAAGGGAGGGAGGAAAACAGAAGGAGGGGAAGAAGAGAAAAGGGGAAAGGGGGAAAGAAGGCAAGGAAAAAGCGGAAGGAAGGGCAAGAAAGGAGAGAAAGAAGGGGAGGAAGAGAAAGTAGGAAGGGATGAAAGAAAGGACGGAAAGGAGGGAAGAAGACAGGAAAGATGGGAGGAGAAATGAAGAAAGGAAAAGAAGGAGGGAAGAAGACGGGAGGAGGGCAAGAAGGGAAGAGAAAGAATGTAGGAAAGGGAAGAAAAAAAGGAAGGGATTGAGGAAAGAAAAAGAAGGACAGGAGGAAGGGATAAAAGGAGAAAATGAAAAGAGGAAGGAAAGGAAGAGAAAGGAAAGAAAGGAGGGAAGGAGAAAGTTCGGGAGGAAGAGAGGAAGGACCGGAGGCCCCGTTTCTTTCCCCTCGTGTTTTCGGGTTCTTTCTTTCTCTCTCTCTCCCTCCCTCCCTTTCTCCTTCCCCTCTTCTCCCCTCCCTCCCTCCTTTTCAGGCCAACAGCTTGGAAGCGGAGGCTCTTCCTTTCCGCTTCCAATCTGTCAGAGGAGGAAAAGGGGGAGGAGAAGAAGAAGAAAAGAGGGGAAAAGAGGAGGAGAGGAGGAGGGAGGGAGGCCTGGGGGAAGAGAGACCCCGGAGCAGACAGGCCAGAAACACGCCGCAGGAATGAAGGAGGAAATAGGAAACTGTCCAGGGGGAGCATTTCCTCAATCCAGGAAGGAAAGAAGGAAGGAAAGAAAGGAGAAAACATAATAAGGGAAGGAATGAGGAAAATTTAAGTGGGAAGGGAGGGAGGGAGGGAGGAAGGAAGTAAAATAATAATAATAAGAAAGGGAAGGAGGAAGGAAAGTGGGAAGGAAGGAAGGAAGGAGAAAACCATAATCATAACAAGGAAGGAAGGACTAAACACAGGAAGGAAGAAGGAAGGAAGGAAGTGCAGGAGGGGAAGGAAGGAGAGAAAGAGGGAAGTAAGAAGAAAAGAGGGAGGAGAGAGGAAGGAAGCAAGCAAGGAAGAAAGGGAAGGAGGAAGGAAAGAAAGTGGGAAAACATAATAAGGGAAGGAGTGAGGTAAAAATTAAGTGGGAAGGGAGGGAGGGAGGGAGGGAGGAAGGAGAAAACCATAATCATAACAAGGAAGGAAGGAAGGAAGGAAGGACTAAACACAGGAAGGAAAAATAAGGAAGACAGGGCAGGAGGGGAAGGAAGGAGAAAAAGAGGGAAGTGAGAAGGAAAGAGGGACGAGGGAGGAAGCAAGCAAGCAAGGAAGGAAGTAGAATAATAATAAGGAAGAAAGGGAAGGAGGAAGGAAAGGAAAGTGGGAAGGAAGGAAGGAAGGAAGGAGAAAACCATAATCATAACAAGGAAGTAAGGACTAAACAGAGGAAGGAAGAAGGAAGGAAGGAAGGGCAGGAGGGGAAGGAAGGATAAATAGAGGGAAGTGAGAAGGAAAGAGGGAGGAGAGAGGAAGTAAGTAAATAAGTAAATAAGTAGAATAATAATAAGGAAGAAAGGGAAGGAGGAAGGAAAGGGAAGGAAGGAAGGAAGGAGAAAACCATAATCATAACAAGAAGGAAGGAAGGACTAAACACAGGAAGAAAGAAAGAAGGAAGAAAGGGCAGAAGGGGAAGGAAGGAGAAAAAGAAGGAAGTAAGAAGGAAAGAGGGAGGAGAGAGGATGGAAGGAAGTAGAATAATAATAAGGAAGAAAGGGAAGGAGGAAGGAAAAGAAAGTGGGAAGGAAGGAAGGAAGGACTAAACACAGGAAGGAAGAAGGAAGGAAGGAAGGAAGGGCAGGAGGGGAAGGAAGGAGAAAAAGAGGGAAGTAAGAAGGAAAGAGGGAGGAGAGATGAAGGAAGCAAGCAAGAAATGAAGTAGAATAATAATAAGGAAGAAAGGGAAGGAGGAAGGAACGAAAGAAGGAAGGAAGGAAGGAAGGAAGGAGAAAACATAATAAGGGAAGGAGTGAGGAAAAAATTAAGTGGGAAGGAAGGAAGGAGAAAACCATAATCATAACAAGGAAGGAAGGAAGGACTAAACACAGGAAGGAAGGAAGGGCAGGAAGGAGAAAAAGAGGGAAATAAGAAGGAAAGAGGGAGGAGAGAGGAAGGAAGGATGAAGAAATCATCATCATAACGAGGAAAGAAGGAAGGAAGGAAAAGAGGGGATGAAGGAGAAAAAGGAGGGAAGAAAGTAGAAGAAAAGGAAGAGGGAAAGAGGAAGAAAAGAGGGAAGGAGGGAAACATGAAGTGTGGGGAAGGCCTCTGAACTTTGCCCCCCCCTCCCGAGAGTGTTTTGGACTTCAACTCCCATGATTCCTAACAGCCTACTTCCTTCCCCCTTCCTTCCATCTTCTTTTCCCCAAAGAGCCGCCAGAGTTTCCTTTTTTTGGGGTGTGTGTGTGTGAGTCATTGTTTCCTCGTTCTCCTCTTCCTCCTTGTTGCGATGATAGTTTTCTTTCTTCCCTTTCTCCTTTCCTCCCTCCCTCCTCTATTATTATGGATTTCTCCTTCCTTCTCTCCATTCTTCCTTCTTTTAGTCTTTCCTCCTTTCCTCTCTTCCTTCCCTCTTTCTTTACTTCCATGTTGTGATGACAGTTTTCTCCTTCCTTCCTTCCTTCCCTCCCTCCCTCCCTCCCTCCCTTATCATTATGATGGCTTTCTCTTCCTTCTGTCTTTCTTTCCTTCCTTCCTTCCTTCCTTCCTTCCTTCCTTTCCTTCTCTTTTCCTTCCCTCCTTCTTCCTCCCTTCCTTGTTTTCTCCTCCCTCCCTCCCTCCCTTATAATTATGATGGCTTTCTCCTCTTTTCTTCATTCCTTCCTTCCTTTTCTTCTCTTTTCCTTCCCTCTTCATTCCCCCCTTCCTCATTTTCTCCTTCCTTATAATTATGGCTTTCCTTCCGTTTCCCTTCCCTCCTTCTTCCTCCCTTCCTTGTTTTCTCCCTTCCTTCCTTCCTTCCTTCCTTCCTTCCTTCTATTCCTTCCCTTTTTCCTTCCCTCCTTCCTTCTTTCCCTCCCTCCTCCCTCCCTTCCTTGTTATGATGATAGTTTTCACCTCCCTCCCTCCCTCCCTTCCTTCCTCACTTCCTTTCTATGAAGGCTTTCTCCTTCCTTCCTTCTTTCCTTCCTTTCCTTCCTTGTTATGATGTTTTCACCTTCCTTCCTTCCCTCCCTCCTACCTCCTTCCTTCCTTATCACTATGATAGCTTTCTCCTTCCTTCTTTCCTTCCTTTCCTTCCTTGTTATGATGTTTTCACCTTCCTTCCTTCCTTCCCTCCCTCCTACCTCCTTCCTTCCTTATCACTATGATAGCTTTCTCCTTCCTTCTTTCCTTCCTTTCCTTCCTTGTTATGATAATTGTTTTCACCTTTCTTCCTTCCTTCCTTCCTTCTCACTATGAAAGCTTTCTCCTTCCTTCCTTCCTTCCTTCCTTCTTTCCTTTCCTTCCTTGTTATGATAATTGTTTTCACCTTCCTTCCCTTCTTCCTTCCTTCCTTCCCTTCCCTTTCTTTCCTTCCTTCCTTCCTTTCTCCTTCCTTCCTTCCTTCCTTCCTTCCTTCCTTCCCTCCCTCCCTCCCTCCCTCCTTCCTTCCCTCCCTCCCTCCCTCCCTCCCTTTTTCCTTCCTTCCTTCCTTCCTTCCTTCCTTCCTTCCTTCCTTCCTTATTATGATGATAATCTTCTTCCTTCCTCCCTCCCTCATGATTATGATGGCTTTCTCCTTCCTTCCCTCCTTTCTTCCTTCCTTCCTTCTCACTATGATAGCTTTCTCCTCCCTCCCTTCCTTCCTTCCTTCCTTCCTTCCTTCCTTCCTTCCTTCCTTCCTTCCTTCCTTATTATGATGATAATCTTCTCCTTCCTTCCTTACTCTCTCCCTCCTCATGATTATGATGGCTTTCTCCTTCCTTCCTTCTCTTCCTTCCTTTTTTCCTCCCCCTCCCTCTCTTTCTTTCCTTCTCTTCTTTCTTTCCTTCCTTCCTTATAGTTTCCTCCTTCTATAGTCCCACCGAGAGCTGCCCCCTGGAACCGTCTCAGCCTTGTCTGCCGCAGCATCACAGGCCTGGCCTCCCTCGGTCACAAAAGGTCAGAGGCAGGTGGTGCACAACAAAGCAAAGGTTTATTAGAGTGTATGATGATATCTTGTGGTATTCAGGAAAGACAGGCCATGGGTGCCTGGCCCACCCTCACCATCCAGTGGTGTACAGGCCCTGCCCCAGGGGCCCAATCCGCACGGGGACCTCGGACCGGAAGGCCGTCATGGAGCGCAGGCGGGAGGCCTGGTCCTCAAAGGTGGACAGGTGCGGACTCACCTGCAAAATGGGATAGAATAGCATTATTATTATTATTATTATTATTACTACATTATTATTATTACTACATATTATTATTACTAATATTATTGTATTTTATTGTTTTGTCATTACTATTATTATTATGTATTAGTATTATTATTCAAATTATAGTATTATGCTTATTATCATCATTATTATTCTCAGTATATTACTTTATTATTATTATCATTATATATATATATATATATGTTACTACTACTATTATTATTATGTATTGGTATTATTATTCAAATTATATTATTATGCTTATTATCATCATTATTATTATTAGTATATTACTTTATATATATATATATATATGTTATTACTATTATTATTGTTATGTATTAGTATTATTATTCAAATTATATTATTATGCTTATTATCATCATTATTATTCTCAGTATATTACTTTATTATTATTATCATTATATATATAATTGTTATATTATATTATTATTAAAATATATTGTTATTGTTATTGTTATTTAGTTATTTATTTAGAACATTTATACCCGGTCCTTCTCAACCTCCAAAAATGTTTTAGTTATTATTATATATTTTATTATAACAATATTATTATATATTTTATTATAATAATATTATTATATATTTTATTATAATAATATTATAATATTATTTTATGATATTATTTTATTAATAATATTTTATTATTATTGCTATTACTCTTTATGAATATTTTGCTATTCTATTTTATTTTTCTGTTATTGTTATATTATTACATTATTATTTTATTTTTAAAATTATATTATTATTTTATCAATATTGTCGTATATTATTTAATTATTATTATTATATTATTTTTTGTTGTATTGTCGAAGGCTTTCATGGCCGGAATCACTGGGTTGTTGTAGGTTTTTTCGGGCTATATGGCCCTGTTTTGGAGGCAATTTTTCTCCTGACATTTCGCCTGCATCTATGGAAGCATCCTCAGAGGTAGTGAGGTCTCACTACCTCTGAGGATGCTTGCCATAGATGCAGGCGAAACGTCAGGAGAAAATGCTTCTAGAGCAATATGGCCATGGTCTAGAGGCATTCTCTTGTTTTTTGTTATTTTTATTATTACATATCATCATTATTGGTGTATTATTTATTATTATCATAATAATAATATTTTTATTTTTATTATCATATTTTATTATTATATATTATTATTATATATAATAATAATATTTATTATTATTATTTTATTGTAATATATTATTATATTTTTTATTATTATTATTATATTTTATTGTTATCATTACATTACTATTGTTATTATATATCATGAATGTTATATTATTTTATTATCATCATTATATTATTATTATTATATATATTATTATTATAATTATATTATTTTATTATTATAATTATATTACTATTGTTATTATTTTATTTTATTATAGTTATTACTTAATATCATTATTATCTTTCTGTTATTTTATTATTATTTTGTTATCATTACATCCTTCAAAAGTTTCCAGACTAAAAAGGGAAAAGATATATATTTACAAGCCCTGCAGCGCCACCTGCTGGACATAGAGATTGATGCGCCACAGAAGCTGGGACAGCGTTATATAATAATAATAATAATAATAATAATAATAATAATAATAATAATAAGCCTAAAGTAAGGTGATGATGATGATGATGATGATTATTATTATTATTATTATTATTAAGGGGAAATGCAGAAATGCAGATTATTATTATTATTATTATTATTAAGGGGAAATACAGAATAATAATAATAATAATAATAATAATAATAATAATAATAATAATAATAATGATAAGCCTAAAGTAAGGTTATTATTATTATTATTATTATTATTATTATTATTATTCATCTGCATTTCCCCTTTTAATATTATTATAATTATTAAAGTATATTATTAAATTA
This sequence comes from Anolis sagrei, assembly GCF_037176765.1. Classification (NCBI taxonomy): domain Eukaryota; kingdom Metazoa; phylum Chordata; class Lepidosauria; order Squamata; family Anolidae; genus Anolis; species Anolis sagrei. The sequence goes on along the minus strand of NC_090031.1, from coordinate 18,151,332 downwards.
TTATTACCTTTATTATTACATTGTATTATTATTATATTTTTGAATTGTATTATTATTAAATTGTTATTATTGTCACATGATTTTTAAACTATTGATATTCCTGTTAAATTATGATGAGTATCATCAATATTATTAGACTATTATTATTTATTTTAATTATTTTTTTCATTGTATGATTTTTAAATAATAATAATAATAATAATAATAATAATAATTTACTTTAAACCTTTTAACTTAGCATTGTTTCCAATGGTGCTATCTGTATGCCACTTTCATATTCCTCCCTTAAAGAAAAAAATATATATTTAAAGATGTGCTAAAAATTGGAGAGTGTGGTGTGGAATAATAGTAATAGTAATAATAATAATAATAATAATAATAATAATAATAATAATAATAATAATAATAGGTAAAGGTAAAGGTAGTCCCCTGACATTAAGTCCAGTCATGTCTGACTCTGGGGTGTGGTGCTCATCTCCATTTCTAAGCCGAAGAGCCAGTGTTGTCCGTAGACACCTCCAAGGTCATGTGGCCGGCATGACTGCATGGCGTGCCATTACCTTCCCACTGGAGCGGTACCTATTGATCTACTCACATTTGCATGTTTTCGAACTGCTAGGTTGGCAGAAGCTAGGGCTGACAGCGGAAGCTCACGCCGCTCCCCGGAATCGAACCTGCGACCTTTAGATCAACAAGCTCAGCAGCTCAGTGCTTTAACCCACTGCGCCACCGGGGGCTCCAATAATAATAATAATAATAATAATAATAATAATAATATGCAAATAGTCATGATGAGTTCCTTGCCTTTTGGAAAAGTGTCATTGTCCAGAGGGGGTCCCGATCCATGGGGAACTGGTACCGCCTTAAGATGGTTGTCCGTGTGTCGTAGGTCCTTCCCCTCCGTTTCTGAAAGCAGGAACCAGCCAATAATAATAATAATAATAATAATAATAATAATAATAATAATAATAATAATGAGTGCAGCAATTATATTACAACGGCCCTTTTCCGCATGGCTAAATTGCAAGAGTCAGGACTTGGCGCTGCAACAATTGGTTGCAATTTCTTTAAGAAGGAAGGATGCAATAATAATAATAATAATAATAATAATAATAATAATAATAATAATGTGCAGCAATTATATTACAAAGGCTCCTCCTCACAGCTGAAATGCAAGAGATAGGACTCTGAGCTGCAAAACTCAGTTGCAGATTGCTTTAAGAAAAAATGCAACAACAACAATAATGATTAATAATTTAATAATCATAAATTAATAATAATAATGATGACTAATAATAATAACAATAATAATAATAATTGCAGAAATTATATTACAGAGGCCCTTCTGTATGGCTAAACTGCAAAAGACAGGACTCTGTGTTGCAACATTTGGTTGCAGTTTGCTTTAAGAAGTAAGGATGCAATAATAATAATAATAATAATAATTAAGAATAATAATAACAATAATAATAATAATAATAATTGCAGAAATTATATTACAGAGGCCCTTTCGCACGGCTAAACTGCAAAAGACAGGACTCTGTGTTGCAACATTTGGTTGCGGTTTGCTTTAAGAAGTAAGGATGCAATAATAATAATAATAATAATAATTAATAATAATAATAATAATAATAATAATAATTGCAGAAATTATATTACAGAGGCCTTTCTGTACAGCTAAACTGCAAAAGACAGGACTCTGTGTTGCAACATTTGGTTGCGGTTTGCTTTAAGAAGTAAGGATGCAATAATAATAATAATAATAATAATAATAATAAGCAATTATATTACAAAGGCCCCTTCTCACAACTGAATTGCAAAGGACAGAACTTTGAGCTGCAACATAATAATAATAATAATAATAATAATAATAATAATAATAATAATAATAATAATAATAATAATATAAGAATTTGAAAAGGAAGAAGAGGAGGACGAAGTAAGGATGCAATAATAATAATAATAATAATAATAATAGTAATAATAAGGTTTAAATAGGAAGAATGCAATAAAAACAAAAAGTGAAGCCACCCACAAAGGCTCTTCTCTGCATGGCTAAATGTGGGAGACTGCAACCAAATGTTGCAGTGCATTATTATTATTATTATTATTATTATTATTATTATTATTATTTTGCACTGACCTTTTGCTGTTTTTCGGCCTTTTCGGCCTTGATGAGCGCCCTCTGCTCCTCCATCCAGTTCTCCTTGTACTTGTGCTGCAGAAGGTCGAAGAAGGGAGTGGAAGGCCTGCAAAGGGAAAGCAGAATAATAATAATAATAATAATAATAATAATAATAATAATAATAATAATGCACTCCACCACACTCTGGGGCAGAGAGTTCCACTGCTGAACGGCTCTCACAGTCAGGAAGTTTTTCCTCATGTTCAGATGGAATCTCCTCTCTTGTAGTTTGAAGCCATTGGAGGGCGACTAAAATGATCAAGGTTCTGGAGAACAAGCCCTATGAGGAGCGGCTTAAGGAGCTGGGCATGTTTAGCCTGAAGAAGAGAAGGCTGAGAGGAGATATGATAGCCATGTATAAATATGTGAGAGGAAGCCACAGGGAGGAGGGAGCAAGCTTGTTTTCTGCTTCCCTGGAGACTCGGACGCGGAACAATGGCTTCAAACTACAAGAGAGGAGATTCCATCTGAACACAAGGAAGAATTTCCTGACCGTGAGAGCCGTTCAGCAGTGGAACTCTCTGCCCCGGAGTGTGGTGGAGGCTCCTTCTTTGGAAGCTTCTAAACAGAGGCTGGATGGCCATCTGTCAGGAATGATTTGAATGCAATATTCCTGTTTCTTGGCAGAATGGGGTTGGACTGGATGGCCCATGAGGTTTCTTCCAACTCTTTGATTCTATGATTCTAAGCATCCCAAGCTCTGAGGATGACCTGGGAAGGAAGGAATCCCACTGGAGCATTGCAGCACACCCAAATACCTGGGAGTTACTCCAGACTATGCTCTGACCTACAAGAAGCACTGCCTGAACATCAATCAAAAAGTGGGTGCTAGAAACAATATCATACGAAAGCTGACTGGCACAACCTGGGGATCACAACTAGACACAGTGACGGCATCTGCCCTTGCGCTTGGCTACTCTTCTGCTGAGTACACATGCCCAGTGTGGAATAGATTTCACCATGCTAAAGCAGTGGATGTGGCTCTTAATGCGACATGCCACATTATCACAGGATGTCTGTGCCCTGCACCACTGGAGAAATGATACTGTTTAGCTGGTATTGCACTACCGGACATCTACCAGGAAGTAGCAGCCAATACTGAAAGGACCAAGGCAGTGACATCTCCAGCCCATCCTCTGTTCGGATATCAGCAAGCATGCCACTGACTTAAATCAAAAAATAGTTTTCTTAAGATCTACAGAGACAGTTGCAGGAACACCTCAGTAAGCGAGAGTCCAAAAGTGGCAGGCTAAAACCCCAAATCTTAATCAGTGGCTGATACCAGATGAGAGACTCCCCCCTGGGCACACAGAAGATTGGGTGACTTGGAAGGCGCTGAACAGACTGCGCTCTGGCACCACGAGATGCAACCTTAAGAAATGGGGCCACAAAGTGGAATCCACAACATGTGGATGTGAAGAAGAGCAAACCACAGACCACCTGCTGCAATGCAACCTGAGCCCTGCCACAAGCACAAGGGAGGACCTTCTTGCGGCAACACCAGAGGCACTCCAAGTGGCCAGATACTGGTCAAAGGACATTTAATAGAATGCCAAGTTTGCAAACTTTGTGTTTTGTTTGTTTGTTTGTTTGAAATAATAACAATAATGTCAAAAATTACAGAAATATAATGAAATAATGTAAAAAACCAGATGAATAATAATTGCATTAAAATAAAATAATAATCTCATTAAAATATATATAAAATAATTACAGAAATATTATGAAATAACGCAAAAATACATAAATAATTATGTGAAAATAATTTCCTTTTAAAATAATTTAAAATAATAGGGTGTTTGTTTGTTTTTTGTCATGTCAGGAGTGACTTGAGAAACTGCAAGTTGTTTCTGGTGTGAGAGAATTGGCCGTCTGCAAGGATGTTGCCCAGGGGACAATCTGATGTTTTGATGTTTTATCATCCTTGTGGGAGGCTTCTCTTATGTCCCCGCATGAGGAGCTGAAGCTGATAGAGGGAGCTCATCCACGCTCTCCCCGGATTTGAACCTGCGACCTTTCGGTCTTCAGTCCTGCCAGCACAGGGGTTGAACCCACTGCGTCACTGGGGGCTCCAAAATAATAGTAATATAATAATAATAATAATAATAATAATAATAATAATAATAATAATGTCAAAAATTACAGAAATATAATGAAATAATAAATAAGTAAAATAATAAATAAGTAATAAATAAGTAATAAATAATAAATAATAAAAATAATAAATAAAAATAAATAATGAATAAGTAAAATAATTTCAATTAAAAATATAAAATATAAAATAATTACAGAAATATTATGAAATAATGCAAAAATACATACATGATTATGTGAAAATAACTTCCTTTTAAAATAAAATAAAATAAAAATAATGATGTCAAAAATACAGATATATAATGAAATAATGTAAAAACAAATAATAATTGCGTAAAGTAAAATGATAATTTCATTTCAAAATAATAAAAATATAAAATATAAAATAATTACAGGAATATTATGAAATAATGCAAAAATACACAGATAATTATGTGAAAATAATTTCTTTTTAAAATAAAATAAGAATAATAATAATGATGTCAAAAATACAGAAATATAATGAAATAATGTAAAAACTCATATAAATAATAATTGTGTAAAGTAAAATAATAATTTCATTTAAAAATAATAATTACAGAAATATAATGAAATAATGCAAAAATACATAAATAATTATGTGAAAATAATTTCCTTTTAAAATAAAATAATAATAATAATAATGATGATGTCAAAAATTGCAGAAATATAACAAAATAATATAAAAAATCTGATAAATAATAATTGCGTGAAGTAAAATAATAATTAAAATAATTTCCTTTTTAAAATAATAATAATAATGATGTCAAAAATTACAGAAATATAATGAAATAATGTTAAAAAAATCTTATAAATAATAATTGCATAAAGTAAAATGATAATTTCATTTCAAAATAATAAAAATATAAAATATAAAATAATTACAGAAATATTATGAAACAATGCAAAAATACATAAATAATTATGTGGAAATAATTTCCTTTTAAAATAAAAAAATAATAATGATGTCAAAATTTACAGAAATATAACAAAATAATGTAAAAAAATCTGATAAATAATAATTGCGTAAAGTAAAATAACAATTTCATTAAAAAATAAAAATAAAATAATTACAGAAATATTATGAAATAATGCAAAAATACATAAATAATTATGTGAAAATAATCTCATTTTAAAATAAAATAATAATGATGATGATGTCAAAAATTACAGAAATATAACGAAATAATGTTAAAAAGTCTGATAAATAATAATTGCGTGAAGTAAAATAATAATTAAAATAATTTCCTTTTTAAAACAAAAATAATAATGATGTCAAAAATTACAGAAATATAACGAAATAATGTAAAAAAATCTGATAAAAAATAATTGCGTAAAGTAAAATGATAATTGCATTTAAAATTAATAAATAAATAAAATAATTACAGAAATATTATGAAATAATGCAAAAATACACAGATAATTATGTAAAAATAATTTCTTTTTAAAATAAAATAAGAATAATAATAATGATGTCAAAAATACAGAAATATAATGAAATAATGTAAAAACTCAGATAAATAATAATTGTATAAAGTAAAATGATAATTTCATTTAAAAATAATAATTACAGAAATATAATGAAATAATGCAAAAATACATAAACAATTGTGAAAATAATCTCCTTTTAAAATAAAATAATAATAATAATGATGATGTCAAAAATTACAGAAATATAATGAAATAATGTAAAAAATCTGATAAATAATAATTGCGTAAAGTAAAATAATAATTTCATTAAAAATAAAATAATTACAGAAATATTATGAAATAATGCAAAAATACATAAATAATTATGTGAAAATAATCTCATTTTAAAATAAAATGATGATGATGATGATGATGTAAAAAAATCTGATAAATAATAATTGCGTAAAGTAAAATGATAATTTCATTTAAAAAATAAAAAATATATAAAATAATTACAGAAATATTATGAAATAATGCCAAAAATACATAAATAATTATGTGAAAATAATTTCCTTTTTTAAAATAAAATAAAAATAATGATGTCAAAAATTACAGAAATATAATGAAATAATGTAAAATAATTGCGTAAAATAAAATAATAATTTTATTTCAAAATATAATATAATAAAATAATAATATCAAATAATTACAGGAATGTAATGCAACAATGTTTTAAAACGACATGAATAGTCGTACAAAATAACCCATTAATTGACAATGTCCGGAGGGGCCGAAAGCGTGGCGTGAGCGCCATTGAAGTGGGGGAAGCGCCGGGAGGGCTTTGCAGGCCTTTGGGAGGAGGTGACACTCACTCTTGACAGCCTCTTCTTCCCTGCAGCTCATTAAAACTTTTGCCTAAAGACTATTATTAATATTAGTATTATCATGTCCTCGGAGGAGAGGCGCGGCTTCCTCGTCTCCTTTTGGCGGGTTTTCGGGGTTCGGAATAATTGGCCGTCGCTGCGCCCTGATCACAATAAAATATCATAATACAATAATATCGCTTGATGAGGACGGGGAGTGTTTCCCCCCGGAAATCGAAATAATCAAGGCTTTTCGTTTCTTGGCGGCGGATCTGTCAGCATTCGAGGGACAGAAAAACCATCCCGTGGAATGACATCCCTGTATCATGCAGACCTAGAGTTGGGAGGGGCCCCCAGAGGACATCTAGTCCAGCCCTATTCATGTCAAGCAGGGGCGGCTCGTCCATTACGCAAAGTAAGCGGTTGCGGTACCCTTTTTTTTGCCAGGGGTGCAGAGGCGCCTCTGTAAATGCCCCTCTACCACCACTTGATCCCTCCTGAGAGATGGCCATAGATAGGTAGATAGAGGAATGATAGATATATCATGCATAACTAGAGTTGGGAGGGGCCCCCAGAGGACATCCAGTCCATCCCTATTCATTGCAAGTATGAGGGCACCATCCGATCCCTCCCAACAGATGTCCATAGATAGATAGATAGAGGAATGATAGATGTATCATGCAAACTTAGAGTTGGGAGGGACCCCCAGAGGCCATCCAATCCATCCCTATTCATTGCAAGTATGAGGGCACCATCTGATCCCTCCCGACAGATGTCCTTAGATAGATAGATAGATAGATAGATAGATAGAGGAATGATAGATGTATCATGCAAACTTAGAGTTGGGAGGGGCCCCCAGAGGACATCCAATCCATCCCTATTCATAGCAAGTATGAGGGCACCATCTGATCCCTCCCGACAGATGTCCTTAGATAGATAGGTAGGTAGGTAGATAGATAGATAGATAGATAGATAATGATAGGTGTATCATGCAAACTTAGAGATGGGAGGGACCCCCAGAGGCCATCCAGTCCATCCCTATTCATTGCAAGTATGAGGGCACCATCTGATCCCTCCCGACAGATGTCCTTAGATAGATAGGTAGATAGATAGATAGATAGATAGACAGATAGATAGATAGATAGATAGATAATGATAGGTGTATCATGCAAGCCTAGAGTTGGGAGGGGCCCCCAGACGACATCCAGTCCAGCCCTATTCATGGCAAGTATGAGGGCACCATCTGATCCCTCCCGACAGATGTCCTTAGATAGATAGGTAGATAGATAGATAGATAGACAGATAGATAGATAGATAGATAGATAATGATAGGTGTATCATGCAAGCCTAGAGTTGGGAGGGGCCCCCAGACGACATCCAGTCCAGCCCTATTCATGGCAAGTATGAGGGCACCATCTGATCCCTCCCGACAGATGTCCTTAGATAGATAGGTAGATAGATAGATAGATAGACAGATAGATAGATAGATAGATAGATAATGATAGGTGTATCATGCAAGCCTAGAGTTGGGAGGGGCCCCCAGACGACATCCAGTCCAGCCCTATTCATGGCAAGTATGAGGGCACCATCTGATCCCTCCCGACAGATGTCCTTAGATAGATAGGTAGATAGATAGATAGATAGACAGATAGATAGATAGATAGATAGATAATGATAGGTGTATCATGCAAGCCTAGAGTTGGGAGGGGCCCCCAGACGACATCCAGTCCAGCCCTATTCATGTCAAGCATGAGGGCACCACTCGATCCCTCCTGAAAGATGGCCATAGATAGGTAGATAGAGGAATTATAGATATATCATGCATAACTAGAGTTGGGAGGGGCCCCCAGAGGACATCCAATCCATCCCTATTCATAGCAAGTATGAGGGCACCATCCGATCCCTCCCGACAGATGTCCATAGATAGATAGATAGATAGATAGATAGAGGAATGATAGATGTATCATGCAAACTTAGAGTTGGGAGGGACCCCCAGAAGCCATCCAGTCCTATTCATGCTAAGCATGAGGGCACCATCCGACCCCTCCTGACAGATAGCCATCCAGCCATAGATAGATAGCTATAGATATGAGAGATAGAATAGGATAGTATATTTGATAAGATATATATGATAGACCAATCCAATGCAATCCTAGAATTGGGACCCCCAGAGGTCATCCAGTCCAGGCCTACTCATGCCATGCATGAGAGCACCACTCGATCCCTCCTGATAGATTGTCATCTAGCGATAGATAGATGGCTGTAGATATGATATGTAAGCTAGACCAATCCAACCCCTTTCTGTAGAAAGACACCATCCTCCTGACAGATGGCAACTCAGCTACAGGTATGGATATGATATGATACTATATATATATATATATATATATATATATATATATATATATATGATAGATGGCCATAGATATGATAGATGAGAGATAGATATAGGTAAGATAGATAGCTCATAGAATCCCAGAGTTGGAAGGGACCCCCAAAGACCATCCAGCCCAGCCCAATTCATGTCAAGCAGGAGGGCAACATCCCAATAGATGGCCATCCAGCCATAGACAGATGGCTCAATCTGTCTATGGCTCCCTTTCTGCAGGAAGACACCATTTGATCAGTCCTGACAGATGGCCATTCAGCCACAGGTATTGGTATGATATGATCATATGTAATTTTCCTGCTTCTTGGCAGGGGGTTGGACTGGATGGCCCAGGAGGTTTCTTCCAATTCAATGATTGTATGATATATATATATATATATATATACGCGCACACACACACACACACACATATACATACATTCATATATACATATAAACACACACATATAGGTATGTAAGACATTTATATGTAGATATAGATATGATAGATATATCATGGAATCCTAGTTTTGGAAGGTCCCCTAGAGGCCATCCAATCCAGCCCTATTCATGTCAAGGAGGAGAGCACCATCTGATCCTTTCCAACAGATGCCCATGCCATAGATAGATGGCCATAGATACGAGAGGTATGATTGAGAGAGAGAGAGATGATATAATTCCAGAGTTGGAAGGGACCCCAAAGGCCATCAGTTCCACCCCCTCTTCTGCTGTAAAAGAAGCCCTCCCAACAGATGGCCACCCATCCTCTGCTTAATAATAATAATAATAATAATAATAATAATAATAATAACAATAATAGAATCCTAGTTGGAAGGGACCTCTAAAGGCTATCTAGTCCCACCTCAATTCTGTCATAACCACCCATACACATGCTTGTATGATATGATCATACACACACACACACACACACATATAGTGTGTGTGTGTATGATCATATCATATATCAATACCTGTGGCTGAATGGCCATCTGTCAGGAGGGATCAAATGGTATCTTCCTGCAGAAAGGAGGTGAATTGGGCCATCTGTCTATGGCTGGATGGCCATCTATTGGGATGTTGCCCTCCTGCTTGACATGAATTGGGCTGGCCTGGGTGGCCTTTGGGGGTCCCTTCCAACTCTGGGATTCTATGATCTATCTATTATATATATATATACACACACACACACACACACACACACACACATATATACCATAAAAATGAACAAAATCTGGTCACCAGTATTAAAAAAACTCTGGACAGAGCAACACTCAGAAAACAGGGGAATCCCAGACAGGAAACAATCAGGTATGGGAGCTAACACCTCCCAACAAAGGATTCCCCTAGGCAGGGAGCAGCCAGGCTTTGAAGCTGCAAGTGCTAATCAAGGTGGCCACCTTTCCACTTGCCTCCAGCAGACAAGAGTTCTTTTTCTCACCCTGGGCATCATTGCGCAAGTATACAAACCCCACAATCTTTGAGGATACCTCCCATAGATGTGGGCGAAATGTCAGGAGAGAATGCTTCTGGAGCATGGCCAGACAGCCAGGAAAACTCACAGCAACCCACTATCTATGGTTGGACGGCCATCTGATGGGAGGCATCGGATGGTGCCTTCCTTTATGGCCGGTGGAAGTCGATCGGACTAGATGGCCTTTGGGGGACCCTTGGTGGCCTCTCCAATGGCCTTTCCCTGCTCCGCTTTGCAGATGTCCGGAGGCCCATCAGGGCTGACCTTGGGATGAAAAATGCCCCTTTTTATGGCCCTTTGCAGCAGAAGGAAGGAAGGAAGAGAAGCAGATGGGAAGCGGAGGGAGAGAAAAGGGAAAGAGTGGCCTGCCTTCAATAGAAGGAAAAAGGGATCAGGAGGAGGAGGAGGAGGATCACATTTCCAGCTCTCATTCAGTTGCATCTAGGTAGATAGGAAGGCACCACTGGATAATAATAATAATGTAATAATATAATATTAATAATATAAAGTAATATAATAATGCTATAATAATGTAATATAATATTTATTTATTTATTTGCAGTATTTATATATTGCTTTTCTCACCCCTGGGGAACTCATTAATAATAATAACAACAATAATAATAATCTTAAAATAATGGTAATAATGATACAATAATATATCAGGCTCTGATTTTCTAGATAGGAAGGCAGCATTCCACAGCAATAAATGTAATTATAATATAATAATAGTATATTTAAAGTAATGTAATAATGATACCACAATAATCTAATAATCTAATAATAATTATAATCTAATATAATAATAGTATATTTAAAGTAATATAATAATGATACCGCAATAATCTAATAATAATATAATATAATATAACAATAGTACATTTAATATAATATAATAATGATACAACAATAATCTAATAATGTAATAATAATGTAATATTATTATTATTATAACAATAATATATTTAAAATAATATAATAATGATACAATAATATATCAGGCCCTGATTTTCTAGATAGGAAGGCACCATTTGATAACAATAAATGTAATAATAATATAAAATAATATAATATAATAATAGTATATTTAAAGTAATATAATAATGATACCATAATAATCTAATAATCTAATAATAATATGATATAATATAATAATAGTATATTTAAAGTAATATAATAATGATACAACAATAATCTAATAATCTAATAATAATGTAACAATAATATTATAATAACCATAATATAAATAATATAACCATAACCAAAATAATATAATAATGATACAATATATCAGATTTTCTAGATAGGAAGGCACCATTCCATAACAATAAATGTAATAATATAATAATAGTATATTTAAAATAATATAATAATATAATAATGATATAATAATAATAATAATAACGTATGGACCAATTCAATGCTGTTCAATAACAAACAATCTAATAACAACAATACATGGTAAAACATTATTAAAAACTAACTATAATCAAAATTCAAAAATCGTTATCATTAAGCAGAGGCTGAATGGCCATCTGTTGGGGGGGATCAAATTATATCTCCCTTTACGACAGAAATGCATTGGACTGGATGACCTCTGGAAGCCCCTTCCAACTCTATGATCCTGATGATTATTATCAAGCACAGGCTGGATGGCCATCTGTCAGGAGGGATCGGATGGTGCTTTACATTTACGGCAGAATTGGATTGGACTGGATGGCCTTTGGGGGTCTCTTCCAAATCTATGATGATGATTAAGCAGAGGCTGGATGGCCAATTGTCGGGAGGGTTTAGATAGTGCCTTCCTATATGGTAGAAATGGGTTGGCCCGGATGGCCTTCCAATTATTATTATTATTATTATTATTATTATTATTAAGCCCATGCTGAGTGGCCATCTGTCAGGAGGGATTGGATGGTGCTTTTCCTTTACGGCAGAATTGGGTTGGACTGGATAGCCTTTGGTGACCCCTTCCAACTCTATGATGATGATGATGATGGTGGTGGTGCTTTTCCTTTACAGCAGAATTGGGTTGGACTGGATAGTCTTTGGGGGCCCCTCCTAATTGTTGTTGTTGTTGTTGTTAAGCCCAGGCTGGGTGTCCATCTGTCGGGAGGGATTGGATGGTGCTTTTCCTTTACAGCAGAATTGGGTTGGACTGGATGGCCTTTGGGGGTCCCTTCCAATTATTGTTGTTGTTGTTGTTGGTGTAGTTGTTGTTGTTAAGCAGAGGCTGGGTGGCCATCTGTCGGGAGGGATCGGATTGGGTTGGACTGGATGGCCTTTGGGGGCCCCTTCCAATTATTGTTGTTGTTGTTATTAAGCACAGGCTGGGTGGCCATCTGTCGGGAGGGATCGGATTGGGTTGGACTGGATGGCCTTTGGGGGCCCCTTCCAATTATTGTTGGTGTTGTTGTTGTTGTTAAGCACAGGTTGGGTGGCCATCTGTCGGAAGGGATCGGATTGGGTTGGACTGGATGGCCTTTGGGGGCCCCTTCCAATTGTTGTTGTTGTTGTTAAGCAGAGGCTGGATGCCCATCTGTCGGGAGGGATTGGATTGGGTTGGACTGGATGGCCTTTGGGGGTCCCTTCCAATTATTGTTGTTGTTAAGCACAGGCTGGGTGGCCATCTGTCGGGAGGGATCGGATTGGGTTGGAGTGGATGGCCTTTGGGGACCCCTTCCAATTGTTGTTGTTGTTGTTAAGCAGAGGCTGGATGCCCATCTGTCGGGAGGGATCGGATTGGGTTGGACTGGATGGCCTTTGGGGGTCCCTTCCAATTATTATTGTAGTAGTAGTAGTTGTTGTTGTTAAGCACAAGCTGAGTGGCCATCTGTCGGGAGGGATCGGATTGGGTTGGACTGGATGGCCTTTGGGGGTCCCTTCCAATTATTGTTGTTGTTGTTATTAAGCACAGGCTGGGTGGCCATCTGTCGGGAGAGATCGGATTGGGTTGGACTGGATGGCCTTTGGGGTCCCTTTCTATTTGTCTCCATTGGTGGGTGGCTTTTGCTGAGTTCAATCCCCTTCATATCAATGTATCTCTCTATATCTATCTATCTATCTATCTATCTATCTATCTATCTAACTATCCCAAAAGCCCTAAAGTGGACCTAATGAGCCCCTAATTTGATTTGGCCCCCTAATAAAAACAGGCTTTTAAAGCAAAGGGATAAATACAGAAAACGAGGCCTAAAAGTGGCAATTAAGGAGGAAGCGAGACCGGCCTGGTGCCATAACTCTGCACCAATAAATGCCACTCCTCATGTATATATTTACATTATGCAAATGAGCGCAGGCAGCCGTTTATGGAGGAATCAGGCTGATCCAGACAGAGCTTTATGGCCTCTCCGGCCCCGCTTTTCATGGGCGGACAATTAAGGAAACTCTCATTAAAGACCATTTTAAAATCCATTCCATTTGCATAAAACACAAAATGAATGTTGCAATTTACTCTGTGTGCTTTTTAAATAATTAATAATAATAACGATTCTTGTTGGCCTCTTCTGTGTTCTTTTTACATTATAATAATAATTAGTAATAAGAATTACCCATCTCTGTGTGTTTTTTAAATGATGATGATGATGATAATAATAATAATTGCCCTCCTCTTTCTTTGTGCTTTTAAAATAATAATAATAATAATAATTCATCTTTATTATTATTATTATTATTATTATTATTATTGGGGGCATGTCCCCCTCCTGTCCCTGTCTGACCTTATGATGATGATGATGATAATAATAATAATAATAATAATAAGTCCTATCCCTCGCCTGACTCTTCCTGACCTTATTATTATTATTATTATTATTATTATTATTATTAGGAGTCCTATCCCTCTCCTAACCCTTCCTGACATTATTATTATTATTATTATTATTAGGAATGCTATCTCTCTCCTAACCTTTCCTGACCTTATTATTATTATTATTATTATTATTATTATTAGGAATGCTATCTCTCTCCTAACCCTTCCTGACCTTATTATTATTATTATTATTATTATTATTATTATTATTAGGTAAAGGTAAAGATTTCCCCTGACATTAAGTCTAGCTGTGTCCGACTCTGGGACTCTGGATCTCACCTCCATATCTAAGCTGAAGAGTCAGTGTTGTTCATAGACACCTCTGGCATTACTGCATAGAGCGCCGTTATCTAGCGATTTACTCAAACTTGCATGTTTTTGAACTACTACGTTGGTAGAAGCTGGGGCTAACAGCTGGAGCTCACCCTGTTCCCCAGATTCAGCAGCTCAGCAAGTTCAACAGTACAGCACTTTAACCCACTGCGCCACCAGGAGGCCCATTATTATTATTATTGTTGTTATTATTATTACATTATTATTATTATTACATTATTATTATTATTATTATTATTATTATTATTATTATTATTATTGAGGGGAGGCTGTCCCTCTCCTGACTCCAACTGACCTTATAACTATTATTATTATTATTATTATTATTGTTATTGTTATTCTTATTATTGGGGGCCTGTCCCACTCCTGACCTTGCCTTAAATTATTATTATTATTATTATTATTATTATTACATTATTATTATTACTATTATTATTATTATTATTATTGGGGGCCTGCCCCTCTCCTGACCCTGTCTGACATTATATTGTTGTTCTTGTTGTGATTATGATTTGAGGGGCTGTCTCCCTCCTGACCCTGCCTGACATTATTATTATTATTATTATTATTATTATTATTATTATTATTATTGTCCTTCTCTCGATGACGCCTGACATGATTAGTATTACTATTATTATGATCATTGAGTTGGAAGAGACCTCGTGGTCCATCCAGTCCAACCCCATTCTGCCAAGAAGCAGGAAAATTCAAATTGGGGCATGGAGGACATATCCCTCTTCTGACCTCATTTGACCTAATTATTATTATTATTATTATTATTATTATTATTATCAGTGGGGGCCCATCCCTCTTGACCCCGCCTGACCTTATTATCATCTCTTATTATTATCATGGGGTCCTGCCCCACTCGTGCCCGGCTTGGCTTGACTTGACCCAGGCTGACCCTATTATTATTATTATTATTATTATTATTATTATTATTATTATTATTATTATTATCAGTGGGGGCCCATCCGTCTTGACCCCGCCTGACCTTATTATCATCTCTTATTATTATCAGGGGGTCCTGCCCCACTCGTGCCCGGCTTGGCTTGACTTGACCCAGGCTGACCCTATTATTATTATTATTATTATTATTATTATTATTATTATTATCAGTGGGGGCCCATCCCTCTTGACCCCGCCTGACCTTATTATCATCTCTTATTATTATCATGGGGTCCTGCCCCACTCGTGCCCGGCTTGGCTTGGCTTGACCCAGGCTGACCCTGTTATTATTATTATTATTATTATTATTATTATTATTATTAGGGGACTGTCATTCTCCTGACCTCGCCTGACCTTATTTATTTACTTACTTTACTTATATACCGCTGTTCTCAGCACGAAGGCGACTCACAGCGGTTCACAACAAATAAGAACAGCAAAAATTCAATGCTACAGTGTAAAAACAGTTAACAACCTAACACATTACACAATTAATAAACAATTACTACAATAACCAATCACTATTCACTATCGTCTCATCATCAAAAGCATGATCCAGATTCGTCATCCATTATTCCGTTCCAATGTTCATTAACCAATCATTGCACTAATTATTCGAACAGCCAGGTCTTCACTTTCCTGCGGAATACCATTAGAGATGGTGCTAGTCTAATGTCCGTAGGAAGGGCGTTCCACAGCCGAGGAGCCACCACCGAGAAGGCCCTATCTCTCATCCCCGCCAGCCGTGCTTGAGAAGCAGGCGGGATCGAGAGCAGGGCCTCCCCGGAAGATCTCAAAGTCCTGGTGGGTTCATAGGCAGAGATGTGGTGGGATAGGTAGCTTGGGCCGGAACCCAAGCTACCTATCGTGTGTGTTGACATAAGTCTCCATCTGTACTCCAAGAGCCTTAACCAACCCTTGACTGTGCTTAACAACTGTTACTCATGTCATTATCCACTCCTTGGCACCTGTTAATTTGGTTGCTAATTGTATATGTGGGTCAGAGGGAATGGAGTAGCTCAGGGGGACCCGAATATAATATAATAGGAACGGGAAACGCTTGGAAGGCAAAGCCATGGCAAACTGGAACTGTAATATGTCAAACAATCTACAATGATCCTTGGGTTGTTATTATAGGTGTTGAATGCGTCATGGAGGAGGGAGAGGCTTCCGTTAACCGAGGAGCCCCCATAGAAGTCGTGGTGGGGAAGGGGAGGTATGGGAAAGGGAGACCTTTAATTCGGCCTAGGGAACGTGGGACAACATTAGTAATTCCAAATCGGTCTCCTGATACGGTAAGTAGGTGTAACCAGGTTGGCGGTCCCTCAGGATTGAAAGTGGTGCTGTTGAACGCCAGATCTGTCAATGGCAAAACAACTTTCATCCAAGATTTAATCCTGGATGAGCGGGCAGATCTGGCGTGCATCACAGAGACCTGGCTGGACGAAGCGGGAGGTGTAAATTTGACCCAGCTTTGTCCACCCGGGTTCTCTGTGCAGCACCAACCGAGATCCGGAGGGCGGGGAGGCGGGGTTGCAGTAGTCTACAGAGATTCCATTCTTCTGACCAGGACCCCCATCCCGCAGTCAACAAATTTTGAATGCGTCCACCTGAGGGTGGGTGACCGGGACAGATTAGGGATTCTGCTAGTGTACCGTCCACCTCGCTGCACTACAGTCTCCCTACCTGAGCTAGCGGGGGTGGTCTCGGACCTGGCATTGGAGTCCCAACGGCTGCTTGTGCTGGGGGACTTCAATGTCCACGCCGAGGCTGCCCTAACGGGAGCGGCCCAGGACTTCATGTCTACCATGGCGACCATGGGGCTGTCCCAACAAGTATCTGGCCCCACCCACAGTGCTGGACATACATTGGACTTGGTTTTCTGTCAGGGATGGGAGGAAGGCGGCGGTGTTGAGGAGTTATCCATCTCTCCGTTGCCATGGACCGACCACCACCTGGTCAGCTTTAGACTTACTGCACCCCCTAACCTCCGCAGAGGTGGAGGACCTATTAAATTGGTCCGCCCCAGGAGGCTTATGGATCCGGAGGGATTCCTGATGGCTCTTGGGGAATTTCCCGCCACCTCGGTTGGTGATCCTGTTGATGCCCTGGTCGCTCTCTGGAATGGGGAGATGACCAGGGCAATAGACACGATCGCTCCAGAACGTCCCCTCTCAAGTAGCCGAACTAAACCAGCCCCTTGGTTTACTGAGGAGCTGGCGGCGTTGAAGCGAAAGAAGAGGGAACTAGAGGGCGTGTGGCGTTCGGATCCGAGCGAGCCAAATCGAACACGGTTTGTGTCCTTTTTAAGGTCATACGCCGCGGCAATAAGAGCCGCAAAGAAAACTTTCTTTGCGGCCACTATTGCGTCTGCAAAGAACCGTCCGGCCGAACTGTTCCGAGTTGTCAGAGGCCTGTTAAAACCCACCACTCAGGATGGGTGCCCTGATGACTCGGCAGCTCGCTGTGAAGCCTTTGCTCAGTTCTTTGCAGACAAAGTCGCTTTGATCCGCTCTGGACTGGACACCATATTAACGGCAGTCTCTGAGGATGTAACACGAGCATCTGCTTGTCCAATTTTGATGGATTCATTTCAATTAGTTCAAACCGAGGATGTGGACAAGGTGCTTGGAGGAATGAGACCTACCACATGCATCCTAGACCCCTGCCCATCCTGGCTTCTAAAGGAGGCCAGAGGGGGATTGGCCGAGTGGGTTAAGGTGGTGGTTAATGCCTCCCTTCGGGAGGGCAAAATTCCAGCCAGCTTAAAGCAAGCTGTGATAAAACCGCTGTTGAAGAAACCATCACTGGACCCCACTCAATTGGTTAACTATCGGCCTGTTTCCAATCTCCCCTTTTTGGGCAAAGTCATGGAACGTGTGGTGGCCTCACAACTCCAGGCATTCTTGGTAGACACGGATTATCTGGATCCGGCACAGTCTGGCTTTAGGCCGGGGCATGGTACCGAGACAGCCTTGGTCGCCTTAGTGGATGATCTCCGTCGGGAGCTCGACAGGGGGAGTGTGTCCCTGTTGGTGCTACTCGACCTCTCAGCGGCCTTCGATACCGTCGACCACGGTATCCTTCTGGGACGCCTCGCGGGAATGGGTCTCGGAGGTACTGCTCTGCAGTGGCTCCGGTCATTCCTCGAGGGCCGATCTCAGAAGGTGTTACTGGGGGACTCCTGTTCTACCCCACAACCTTTGTTTTGTGGGGTTCCTCAGGGTTCAATACTATCCCCCATGTTGTTTAACATCTACATGAAACCGCTGGGCGAGATCATCCGGAGTTTCGGGGTGCGGTGTCATCTGTACGCAGATGATGTCCAACT